>NC_068997.1:5484084-5498262 GCF_001194135.2 Octopus bimaculoides
TATATATATATATATGTATATATATATATGTATATATATATATGTATATATGTATATATATATATGTATATATGTATATATATATATGTATATATATATATGTATATATATGTATATATATATATATGTATATATGTATATGTATATATGTATGTATATATATATATGTATATGTATATATATATATGTATATATATATATGTATATGTATGTATGTATATATGTATATATGTATATATATATGTATGTGTATATATATATATATGTATATATATATAGACCACTCAGCTGTTAAAAATTAGTTGTACCTGTATTTTCAAAAGTCCACTCTTGTCACATTCTGTGTCACGCTGAATCTCCCTGAGAATTACATTAAGGATGTCTGTGTCTGTGCAGTGCTCCACCAGTTGTATGTTAACTTCATGAACTGATCATTCCATTGCTGAGATCCACCCTCATCATCATAATCACGAGTGCCATTTTTCCTTATATATATTAGAAAGAAGTTTTCATTAAACTTTATTGCAGCCCAACCAAAATATTGCTAAGTGTCGTCTACAGAAAAATGCTTTAGATAATGTAATATTAAGTCTGAGTAAGAGACAGGATAGTCACAGAACACTTTTGATCATAAATCTACAAAATTAGGACTGACCTGTGTTAAACAGTAACATTAAATGGCATTTATTGCTTTTAATTTTTTTTTTTTTTTCACAGTTTATATCCTTTTAATCTTACAATGTTTACACAAATGAAGTGGAGATGTTGTTTGCTTGTATTTTTAAATATGTGACCTCATGCCAAAGCGATTTAGGTATTGGGCTTCAACAGTGGGCAGCAAATATCAGCAGAGGTACCATATTAAATGCTTTGCAGTATTTAGTCATGTATTTTTAGATTCTGATTTCAAAACTCACTAGGGTGACACTTGTCATTTTATCGTTCTTCACATTGATAAAACCTGACATTTATTTTATCCTATATCACAAAATATTCTTAGAACATCACAACAGCACTAATGGTAGAGAATCAGATTAAATGCTGAGTGGTATAATTGAGTTATATCTCACTATATTCAGTGTTCAGATCTCACAAGTATCAATCTCTTTCTTTCATTGTTTCAGAACTGATAGAATATGAACCAGTAACATTTTGGTGTTATTCAGCCCCCTAAACCCAATCTTTAGAATTGGGTTTGGGTGGGGGCTGAAGACTTTATTATCATAACTAATTTCAAGGGTGACAGATTGGCAGAATTGTTAGAGCATCAGATAAATTGCCTTGTGTTCTTGTTCTGACCTTTTACATTCTGAGTTCAAATCCAGCTGAGGTTAACTCTGCTTTTCATCTTTCCAGGGTCATTGAAATAGCATACCAGTCAAGTACTAGGGTTGACAGTATTGATTAACATGCTTCAATCAAAATTGCTGGCTTTGTGTCTAAATTAGAAACCAGTTTGTGATTTCTTCTCTTCTAGCTATCCTTGAAGTTGTGACTGGTGGTGCAGTGTGGGTGGTAGCTAAAGGTCTTGCCCCTGAGGGCCAGTTGTTGTTATCTTTATTGCTATCCATTGCCCACTTTCCTCCTTTGTGATTTTTTCTAAATCAGAAAAGAAAACTCTCAGGTGACTCTAACTACCACATGTGTAGCAACTATGCTTTCTTCCCAGTACTACCATCATTTTCATTAAATTTATTTCTGCCCTCACAAAGGAGTATAATTCCAAGATAGCGTTGTGATCTTTAAGGGTCATCAAGACCTGGATATTGATGGATATAGATGGATCAAGACCTGGATATTGACACCACTCAGCCACATGTTATTGTGTGTGACCTTCATGTTCATTACCTGCCTATATTGTGCCATATAGGTAACAATAAGCCAGGGATGAACATCCATACCAATGACTCTGTCCATGAGAATCTTTATATATTGCAGCACCAACCTGCAGGCAGGTGAATGGGGCATCAGCTCTACCTGATTTCTTGCCGTGTTCTTGGTCTTAAATTCCAAGCAAACACTTTCATATATCTTTCTTTGGTTGATGGAACTCACATCAGATGAGGTTTCCATTTACTTTTTCCTTGAGGCTGTACAGAAGCCCTCTCCATTTTTTGAGAAACAGAATTATTTCTTTCTTCCTTGCTCTTTCTGTGATTTTTCAGGTAAGGAGGCACTGTCTTTAGTGATCTACCTCTCCCATGTTTTTTCTTTCCTTGAAGCTGCTATGTGTTCAGCTATTCTCTCTGGCTTGCAATGCTAGCAAAAACTGTACAGCTGTTGTTGCCTTTGTTCCTAAAATTTCTGCTTTTGTTGCTCTTTTTTTTTTCATTTCTATTTGTTTAGGTGCCAATGTCCTTGCCTACAATTGTCCTCATTTTTTTAAGTGTCATAATTTTTTCTGTTATTTTTGTTTTCATATAATCTGTTAAATGTTATTGAGCATATTCATTGCTACCACTTTTGTAGCTTGCAACTTTTCCCACACCCACAGAGCTGACCATCATGAATCACTACTAAGTAATGTTTGCAAAGACTTGTTAAAAAGAAAAAAATGTCCAAAGATGAATGTTTTTTTTTTTTAATTCCAAGGTAATGGGGTAGATATTCAGTTGTTCTAATGTCCTTAACTGACAGAAATGATGAAAAAATAAATCTTCCTTGCCATCAAAGTGATCCTGGTAAATCTAATTCTTCTCTGGAGCTCCATTGCAGGCAGCCTTTCAGGGCAAACAAGAATAATATTAACCATGCAAAAGACAATGATGAAAGCTTATTTTTCTAAATTTAAATTATTTTAATTTTATGAAATATATTCTTTTAAAAATATTGTTCTATAATTAATAATGGCATCTATTCTGGTCTTGACATACCAAAAGTTATCAAAGAAATTTTCAAGGCTTACACAGTTTAAAAAAAAAAAATTTATCAGTTTCAGTGACTATTTTCCTTTCAAGATTTCTTTTTTTTATGTTTTTTTTTTTTTTACTATTGTACATTACATATCTTGTTGAAACATATCACTTGTATGCAATGGTTGACACCTCATCATTTTCTTTTATTTATTTTTCATGGTCCAGTTGCAATGAAGCAAAGTCTTGGTGAGGAAGAATTTAACTGACATTAAATGTGGTAATATATGAATCGCACAGTTGTTGGCAACATTACTGTGTAATTCAATAATAATTATAATAATAATGATAATGACACATTGTTGAAATGCTAATTACAAAATGTTTTTAAAATGGAAAACATTCTATTTCTTTGGAAAAGGTAAAACAAAAAGATTGTGTATGTATGTATGTATGTATATATATATACATATATATACAAAAAAAAATTCTATCCAAAAACGAGGTCTCTCTTTTTTTTTTTTCAATGTAATTGTAATATATTAAATGTTGTTGGTTATTATTGATAAAAACAATTTTGGGCCCATTTCTGTTGCATAAATTTTATCTAATTTTTGGGGTTTAAACAACAGCTAATATTGCTATATTTTCAAAACATTCATTTCTTTGGTGTTAATGATTTTTTTTTTTTTTTTGCTGTCATTTTATTTTTTAATATCATTTTTTCTTAAAGACCATACTGTACATTATCTTTGAACAGTCCAAATTATTTGTCTTTTGTTTTTTTCTATTCCACATTATCTGTCTTCTCCAAAAGACAATGGTCAACTTGGTTAAGTACCAGGACTTGCAGAAATGCCCAACACAACAAACAACAGGTTTCTAGTACAGTGAGTGTGCATTCTAAACTGCCCCTTTAACACAACAGTCAAAAGCCTTCAGTATCAGCATAACTTGGCCCCCTTGTTCCTATCTAAACACGCACACTCAAACACTTAGTTATACATCTTATGGTTTTAGACGTGTAAAGAAAATCTTCACATGGATTTTGATTCACTGAGAGACAAAGCAGGGAATTAATTGATGGTAAAAGTGAGTAGTGACTCAGAAACTTATTGAGGCAAAAAAATAAAAGCTGTTGTCAACCTCCTCTTAAATGTTCCTCCTATTCCCTTCCCAGACCTGGTCCCATCTGTTGACAAACTTGGCTGTGTGCTCCTATATCTAGTAGTGTATGTATGCAACAAAAGAGGTGTATGGTGTTGAGCTGGTGATAGGGTGTTCCAGAGAGAGAAAAAGTACAGAATATATGTTCAGAGTTATGTAATATAAGTATTAATGATGATTGGCTGGTTTTTAGTTAGATACATTTGATTCATGCCTGGCCTGACATGGGTAGTGTTCATTTGGTGAAGTTCATATCTAGAGGAAGTATGTTTAATATTTTGTTGTGTTCATGAAGTATGTTTGTTCTGCTTAAAGATTTTCATGTGTTAATTCAACTGTGATTTTAATTGTGATAAAGATGGAAGATATTTATGTGATAATTTCTGTGGAAATTTTTTGAAGTTTTTCTTGTAGATGTGGTTCTTCATTATGATGGATGGACTAGTTGTTTCTATGATAGTGATGTTGTGAGGCATGTAGATGTACATCTAGTGATAGTATATGTAATTCATGCTAGTTTCCCATTTTGGATACCATTTGTGATAACTTGGATTTATGTAATTTGATGTTCAAGTGTAAAACAATTAGGGACCAACCAGAGAGCCCATATGTATCCTTGTATGAGATGTGTGATGTTTTATATATGTTGTGACAAATGTCTTTTGGATGTTGTGAGTGCCTTCACTATGTAAATCTCCAATTCTCCCTTTCAAGCAGACTCTTGCATCCCCCATCTAAAAATGCTGCTTCTGGAATAAAAGTGGGGTACATGTCCTAACTTAAGACTTTGGGAATGCTGTACGCTGTACTGGAAAAAAGAAACTGTTATAAATTCTGTTGGGGCAGTAAGTTTGTTCAGGTATCAATATCCTTTCAATCACAATTATCAAGTCTTATAATATATCAGATGCACAAATTTCTTACACTGAGACCATTGTTCTTGTGAGAAAATGACAGAAACATTGTCCTGTCTTTTACCTTTATATACTCAGATTGGTATTTATTTGTTCTAATGTGATTCACTAAAACGATTTGCCAAATTTATGTCAAATTTCTGTATCTTTAATATTGATATGAAAATGAATAAAAATAATTTACAAACAATTGTTGTTCCATGTTGATATGGTGTGGCTGCACACACAAGCATCATACACCTCTGTTTATATTTTAACACCAGCTGTCTGATGGCCCACTGACAACATTTGGAGCTGGTCTTTTTACATGCAAAGTCTGAAGAGAATTTGTTCTTCGAAACAAAAATCCTACAGCAATGCATGCCTAACTTTTTTTCCAGGATAGATAATTTTTGTGTAATATAAAATTAATTGTTGATAATTTTCACTATCCTTATTGTACTTGTGATATTTTTTTGTATTCCTCTTTCCTTCATTTTTTCCGGGTATGAATTCTAAACAATCACTATTAAGAAGTGTAAGTAAAGAAAGCCTCTGGTGTTTAGAGAAAAAAGGAGGAAAAGTGAACTGATTGCTTTTCTGTTCTATTCTTAGATCTGGAAGAACAAGAAAATTGAAGCAGAATTTCATAATAGTGGTGTGGCATGCAGACCATCATATAACTTGTTCAACAATGCATTTTTATTCTTCTCTTCTGTTTTATTTTAACATGTGCACTGTTTTTCTTTTTCTTTTCCATTTTACAAATTCAGTGTGCACATGCACATTGCATGTTCATACTTCTCTTTCTGGTTCCTACTCAAAACTGTTTACAGATCACAACCATCTCACAAACTTGCAGTCATGAGGAGCGCTTTGATGGTTGTGGAGAAAAATAGAACGGGAGGTCCAAGAGAGAAAAGTAGTGAAAATAATTCTGCTTGTCTTTCCATCATAGTAAGAAAAAGCAGTGGTGTAAATTTTTTTTTTGTAGTCTGTTATTCTGTTCAAGAAGGAAACATGTAAAAGAGAGAAAACAAAAGAGTGGGAGGTCAAAGATAGAAAGGTAGAGAAAAGCGGAAATTTTACTGCTCGCCTTCCAACCATACTAAACCAGAAGACATGCTGTCAACATATTTTCTCCTGAAGTGCTGATGTTTTTAATGCACTGTGCAGCAGAGATCGAAGACTTGCCTATTCAAAAGTTGGACAGATTTAGATAAGAAATGGATGTTTAGTCAATTTGCATGTTTGCTTTATTGCCAGTTCTGGTTTATTTTGCATGATTATTCAGTACTGAAGAAAGTATATACTGCTTTTTGAAAAGATTTAACCCATGGAGAATATTTTTGATCTCTTAAGCCCTGAAATCAGTCGTGACTACTACCCAGAATTTTCTGAACAAATTCACACTTGGAGCAAAAAGAAGCATCTGGCAAACTATTGTTTTATGATCAAAAAGAAACATTTTCATCCATTAATCCATACCAATGCTTAAAAATTTTATTTCAAATATTTAAATTTATTTTAAAAATGTTACAAAAAAATGGAAGCCAGCACCCAAATCTTTAGAATAAAGCTTCAATTCATTAAAAAAAATTATAACCCAGTAACATTTTTCATGCTTTCATTCATCCCAAGGAAGGCAAAAAGTCAATTAGCTCAGTTTCCTCTCTACTTTCCCAACCTTTTGTAACAAGAAGCTTTGAAGGTAAAAAAAATATTATCATTCTCAGAAAAGAGAAGTCAAAATCTAAGTGGGGAGCAAAGAATATCATCATTATTTTGATTCCAAGTATTATAAACAGTATGAGTGGATGATAGGATGTCCATTCTGAACAAATTGTTCTGTTTCCTATATCTGTTATTTTGTCAACATAAGAACACATGGAGAGCTACTGGCTATTGCAATTTGAACAATTTGATTACAGTTTTGTCAAAACACAAAAATTTCAGAACCATTTGAATTCTGTAATTGCTCTGAAAGCCTTTAGCTGACAATGAATAGATACAGTGATTGATTAATGGAAAGCAGCTTCAATTCCGTTCCATAATTGATCAGTTGAGAAAAATAATGAAATATTGAAAAGGCTAATTTATTGTATTGAAATTTTGGCCTGTCAAGAATTACCATTTAAGAACATGATGAAACAGAAAAATCAAACAATAAGGATAATTTTCTGGTTATATGTGAAGCAGTAGCGGAATACAATGATTGTTGAAGATCATATTCAAATTTCATGAAGAGAAATGCCAAGTGCACATTTTCTAGATTTTCAAGTGATATTCAATATGAGATCATTAATTGTATAGCTGCTACAACTGAAGCTGAAATTAAGGCAATGATAAAAAACAAAAAAAAACCAGCATTTGTTGCTATCATTCTTAATGAGGTTACACTCTTCAAATGAAATCTCAGTTGTCACACATTTCGTGATTTGTTGAGAAAGAAAAACTTCAAGAATGGTTTTGGGGTATGTTGATGTCAGTAAAAACAGAAAAGCTGCATTTCTGACAGAAGTTCAAAAATTAATTTGTTAATGAATTCAATTGTGGCCAAAAATTCATCTCACAAACTTAATGATGAAGCATGATGACTGGGCATTTGGATGGTGAGTAAGTTAGAATAAAGATTTTTAGTGCAAATATCATTATACATTATTAAGCACATTCACTTAATTTGGTACTCTCTCAATCAATTTCAAGTATACATGTTGAGTTTTCCTCCACACTTTAAAAAGGGTTTCAACTTTTTCCTCAAAGTCAACAGCTTGAAGGTGATTTCCTAAGTTACCTGAGACAAATTGGAATTATTCATCTCAACAAGTATCCATTTTGTCCAACAAAAGTAGTGTTTTTTGGGGTATTTTCAGCCACGCTAGAAAATCTAGAGGATTAGAGTGCTTCAGAATTAGTACATGTAAGTGGAATCATTGCAATCCTAGGAAATTTTAAGTTTAAATTTTCATTAGTGGCTTGAAGATTCTGTTTTCAGTTCTTCTAAAAGGTTTGCTTGATATTTTGAGGTCTAAGAACTTAAAAAAAAAAAAAAAAAAAAAAAAAAAATGGGTCAATATTGTCATGGTAAGTACAATTGTATCAATCATGGTGTAAGAATAAGCTGGTTGTATATATTACAAGTGCAAAACTCTTGAACATTTAACATCAGATTTAAGGGAAGATTGAACATACATACATAAATTATCAAATCCTTACTGTTAGTGAGACTAAGATACAGGGATTGATTTAAATGTGTTTGCTCAGATATTAGTTATCTTAAAGATCCAAGACAGACAAATCTTGTTGAAGCTTTGTTTTGATTTGCCAAGTCATGTTCTCTTTGAATACCATGAGAGCTTTGGTTGATTTCTAGTACTAAACTGCTTAACTAGAGAAAAAGATGTGAATCTAAAGGACACTTGACATGATGTTCTAACTGGTAGTCTGATCTGCAAACTAATTGGTTGATAAATAGAGTGTTTACATTAAGACCACATGTCCCAACTACAGCTCACTTATGATAGCAAACTTATAGTTCAGTGAAAAAGGATTCAGATCCTAGGGATCACTACAATATCAAGAACAAGTTTGAAGAATTTCACTGCTGGGTTCTGAATGGTGTCGCTGAACCACCACAAAAGAGTGGCTGCCATCAAGAATCAGAAGCTGTTTTAAGAACTTTGTTTAACAACATCTTGCTGGAAGTTATGGCTCATTTGTTTTAAATCTTTGAGTTCAGATTTGTTGAATTGTTGATTCTGAAGTTTTTTCATGTTTATGAAAAAATTTTTGATGGAAACGTTTTCATTTTTGGATGTCTATAAAAACATATTGGATTTTTGATGGATTGAAATGCGAGCCGAAATCAGTTTATGTTGCAGATTTTGCAAAGCAAGTCACAAACATAATATGGGAGCTTGAACTAAACCAAGCTCTGGCATAAGTAACAAAATTTAGTCTGATTCTGACCATACCTGCCACATCTGCTTCCTGAGAGAAACCACTTTCTCCGTTAAAGTAAATAATTATATGAGGTGATCTCAAAGGGAAGAGAGATTGAGTAATTTGGTCTTCATTTCCATGAATAAAGACCTTTTGAAGAAGACGAAGGTAGAGCATGGTGCTGATACATTTTATAGCAATAAATTTGCAGAAAAAACAAAGAATTGAACAGATACACAAATTTTAAATAGCTCATTATTTGTAGGTTCTATTATTTTCTCAGATTTTGCTTGTAACCAATAGCAGCCATCATAGCAGGAGCATCAGCAGGTATTGCTAACAGGGGAACAGCAAGTCCAGTGGAGAGGGGTATCAATCTCAAAGCATGGCCTGCTGGTAGAAGTGCATCTTATTAAAATTAGTTCATACCACATTCACACATAGCAGTTAAGGAATGACGCTTCACTGCCCCTCTCTCTACTTTAGTTATCGGGCTGCAAGCCCTGATTTCGAAGTCACTCTTTGTTACTGAAGTATATATATATATAGTAAAATCTATTTGCCAATGTAAAGTGGCAGTCCTGATGAGGGCAATGTTACTACCTTTTTTAGCCCCAGGAAAACATCTTTCCCAGCTGGCCACTCACACATAATTGCATCCTTACACCTTGAACAAGGGAGCTAATGTTCCCTCTCAGCTTGAAACGGTAACTGCGGACCATGGTTTCTGGGTTATTTCTCTTCATTGGCACAGGATAACTGTTGGCTAGAGATGGCAACACTAAGCCTTGTTCAAGGTATATACTCTTAAAGTGACACACAGTCACTGATCTCATAAAGAGGAAAACAATATTTTAAATCTATGAGGGAGAAGTAAGTAGTAACATGCTACAGAGTAAAATTTATTTGCCAACGTAAAGTGACAGTCCTGATTAGGATGATGTTACTACCTTTTTTTAGCCCCAGGAAAACATAAAATGAGTCAAAAGTTTTGTGTAATAATAGTAGACTGCTGTTACAGGTAGGAGTTTAAATATGTTGGACTGTCACAGAATGATGTTCAGAGATTTTCAAGAGACACACAAAATCAAATTTCACCCCACAAGTTGCATAACACATAATATTCAATATAATAAACATTCATAAATTCAATGTGTTATTGTTTTGGTTTAAATCCTGCTGAAGTTAACTTTTTCATAATTTCAAAGTCAATAAAATAAAGTACCAGGTGAATACTTGGGCTAATTTAGTCAACTAACCTCCTCCTCCAAGTTTCTGGCCTTGTGCCTAAATGAACATTATAGTTGGATGCTGGCTTTTTCTTTGTCATTAGCCAATATCATAAAACCAAAGATTTTCAAAAAATTGGATGGAATTTTTACATGTCTGAGTCATGAAAAGCTATTCTACAAGGCAAGTTTTTATTTGACTTCTAAACACACAAAAGGCAATTTTTTTATCAACATTTTGAAGTACGTTTAGGTTCACCTTCATTCCTAATGGCATCAACTCAACAAAGCAAAAATAACAACAATTCTTCAAATGTGAAGTGGAAGCACCAACAAGCCTGCTTTGCAACATTCCATACATTTAAAAACAGAAAATCTTTGTACTTGTACTATTTGTATTTTCAGAGAAAAATAGTTTTTAGCAAATGATTCCGAGTACTTGCTTGGAAACTAAATTAACACCTGCATACAAACAAAACATCATTGAGCAAAAAAATGTATACAAGACTATTTTGGAGCTGTGCCATCTTGCGAGCATTAAACCAAGTGTAAATAAGACTGATAGTGCCACAAAGACAGGCCAGTTTTCTCATTTTAGGTAGCAAAATCTATGTAAAGGCTTTCTGTTCTGAAGAACTGAATAAAAAAAAAAAAAAAAAAAGGTAAGAACAAGCAAGTTCTGGAAGTTGGCATTCCAGTCACATTATCAGTTGTAGCACTGATTGTAGCTTCAAGACTGGCCAGATAAATGTCACCATGTATTCACTCAAATACAGCCCTATGGACATGGAGCAAAAGAGTGTAGTTGACTCCTGATCTTTGATCTGTTACATGGATTTTAGTGTTATCTAAACACTGTGGCTAGACATTTCTTTTGCCAGGCCACTCCACAGGCTGTTTCTTTGTCTGTGATGTCACTATACACCACAGACCTTGTATCTACAAACATAAAAAGTGCTGACTTGAGCAACTATTATTTCAATTAACTGAATTTTTTCTAGAAACTGTTTTTGATAAATTGTTTCAATGAATTGTGTGAATACCTGTTCAACCTATATCGGCATGGGTAAAACCCAACTAATATTGGTTTCAAATTTTGGTACAAAGCCAGCAATTTCGGGAGTAGGACTTGAGTCAATTAAATCGATTCCAGTGCTCAACTGGTACTTATTTTATCAATCTCAAAAGGGGGAAAGGCAAAGTTGACCACAGTAGCATTTGAACTCAGATCGTAAAGATGGATAAAATGCCGCTAAGCATTTTGCTGGGCATGCTAACCATTCTGCCATCTCACTGCCTTAAACCCAACTAATATTAATTTCTAATAGCACAAGGACACAAAATTTGAGAAAGAGCAGAGACAATTAAACTGAGACTGTCAACCCTAACCTGGAAGAACAAAAGGCAAAGACAATTAAGATGGATTTAAACACTGAATATAAAGAGATAAATGAAAACTTCAAGGAGTTTATTTTTTTTATTGAGTTTAGTGGTGATTGATCTCCCCGATAGTAAAACAATGATGATGATGATAATGATAATGGTGATGATAGTAACAAAAACGACAAATGTACATAAAAAGAATATAGGCGTGTCCCCCTCCGCTCTATAAATCAGTTTATTAACACCAGTAACATAATCCCAATGAGGCTACCTAACTTGTCTTCTTCACCTCCCTCTTTTTCAGCTTATTTCTCCCTGTGTGAACTGTTTTTCAGTGGCATTTTTCACAGTCCGACAGCAAAAGATTTGATAGAAAGGTTTCTCAGACCATCCTTCAATTTGTTCCACAGACTCTGGCAGAGCTTTCAGGTGGGTTTCAGGTAACAGCAGGACTAGAATAGCACCAATTACATTCAGCACACCAAAAATAATTAATATCACAAATGGTATATCTTTTGTCTGAAAGAGAAATAAAAGTATATTAAAATTTGGAAATTATGATTCCAACAATGAAAAAGCCCCAAGTGGTCTCATTAGAGAAGATTTTCCATAAATAGATTTAACAATTTTGGAAACAGAACTAATATATAATATATGAATGGGTGTTGTATAAAATTGGACATAAACATGGTCTTTAAGATATCCAAAAATTACGTGTGTACAAACATGCATACAAACATATATACTCACATATACACGCGTGGCCCAGGAAGGAAGAAAGCATCCTCCATAATGTCCACTTCCAGTTGTAGCATATCTATAAAACACTTTACCCACATAATTCCTCCCTGTTTTTCATGCAATCTCAACTTAAATTGTTCTCGGATGCCCAGTTATGCATTGCTAAGCTAAGATATTCTCTTGTCTTTCAATCTTTTCACTCATCCATTCACGATTAACACTTAATATGTACTATTATTTACGTTTATTTATTTATTTATGTATTATTTATTTACTAATATCTTTCGTAAACTAATTATTTAAATTGACCCTTCAATATATAACTTCCTAAATCTCCCTTTCTCTCAGCCTTTGTTCCTCCTTAATTCGTCATGTAATTTTCTAAATGGAATGTCTTCTGCGGTCCTGTGTTCTCAAGCTGGCTACATATTTTTTGTACCCTCTATCTAAATTAACCCTTGCTTGTTTGTGGTGCGCCCGCCCATTCCCACCACCAATACTGGATCTCTCTCTCTCTCTCTTCTCCCTCCACCAACACCGGATATCTCTCTCTCTTCTCCCACCACCATTACAGGATATCTTTCTTCTCTCCCACTACCATTACCAGATATCTCTCTTCTCTCACCAGAAACCTCACTGGTGGCATCCTCTATCACACCTGCAATCTCTTCTCCCTCTCAAACTCCCAGAACAAATGCAACTAGTTTAGCTGCCCACCTACTTAATTGGCTATCTTTCGACTTAACTCAAAATTTGTCAACAAACTACTCAATAATTTCCATGGACGTATCGAAGGGAATGTAAAAGCTAATGGGCAATACACGTGTGCTTGTTCTGTGTGTGTGCATGCATGGGAAGAAATAAGAAGAATAGTACGGAAAATACAAAAAATATTTAGCAAACATGAAACCCGGAGAGAACAAGCAAGGGTTAATTTAGATAGAAGGTACAAAAAATATGTAGCCAACTTGAGAACACAGTAGGGAAGAAGAGATTCCATTGAGAGAGAGAGAGAGAGAGAGAGAGAGAAAGGGGGAGAGAGAGAGAGAGAGAGAGAGAGATTTAGGAAATTATACATTGAAGGGTCAACTTATAAAATTAGCTTATGAAAGTAGATATTATTAAATAAATAATACAATTATCTCTGCCTATGGCCCCACAAGCGGGCCTACCAAACGATCAGAAGGACCACTTTTATGACACCCTTCTACAGGCCACCTCAAAGACGAGTGGCAATGACCTCGTCTTTGCGGCTGGTGATTTTAATGGGTATGTCGGACTGCAATCCGGTATCTTCTATGGTGTTCATGGGGGCCATGGAATTGGTTCCCAATACAAAGAGGGAACTAGGCTACTGGAGTTCTGTGATGCATGCAACCTATTAACCCTTTCATTACTATATTTCAGACCAAAATACACCCCTCATGAGTTTCAATTAAATTCTAAAATAATCATGAATTTAAACTAGTCTCATTAAACACCTGTAACTTTTTTTATTTATCAACATATTAATGTGATATTTGGAACATAATTGAAGAAAGGGCTCTTAATCAATTCTATTGCATAATTTTTGTCTCAAAGTTCTCCACGTACTGGGGTACTGCTAGTGTCTCTCACATGTAAATATTGGTTCGGCTCCACGAATCGTACTTGCGTCATAATACTGGAAACATATTCATTGCCAAAAGGTTCCTGATTGCTCCAGTAATTTGTTATTCTGGGTAATTGTCTAATACCCAGAATAATATTTATGGCAAAAAAATGCCCTTATTTCATCTACAGTTTCAGGAAACCACAAGCTATCTTTTTTTCCAGCTTGTTTACATTCTGCGTAACGGTTTGTTTCCGCAGTAATCATTTCAAACAAGCATGCTGGAAAAAATAAGAAAAAGAAGTCTAAAGGTTTCGCTTCCTGAGAAAGACTATGGGTTAGACCCTGTCTCCTCAGAAAAATTGTTAATAAAAATATTT
>NC_068997.1:5498546-5508600 GCF_001194135.2 Octopus bimaculoides
CCAAACTTCACTGAGTTCAAATATCACGCTAAACAATGTCGGATACAATAACTCAACTGTTTGCAAAGTGAAATCAGGTGTTTTAACGAATGTACTAACGAGATTTGGGTTCAAATATACATTTAAATAACAACGGGGGGTACTCTCGGCCGGCTACAGACGGGTTGGTCTTATGAACCAAAAAATTTTTCGGCCGGCTACGGCCGGGTTAGTAACGAAAGGGTTAATCTGCAACACTAACTTCAGGAAGCCAGACAGCCACCTGATAACCTATCAATCAGGCAACTCTGCTAGACAGATTGATTTCATCCTCACCAGACAGTGGGATGCAGGGTTGCTCTTAAATACAAAGACTCTCCCTGGTGAAGAGTGTACCCCCCAGCATAGACCAGTTATTAATGACTTTAGACTTAAGGCCAGAAGGATGCCAAGAAGACCAATCCAGAAAAGAAGGATTTAGAAGCTGAAGAACCACACAGCTACATATTGATGTTACACTGGCACAAACCCCACCAAAAAAGAAGTTAAAGTCACACTAACTTCATCTCAAAGACTGGTTGTATTTCAACCTTTGTCAGCAGCATCACATTTGTACACCTGTTTTCCATGGTTGCATGGGTCAGACATTTGTTGGATAAGAATTGACCAGATCCACTTCTTATCACCATCTTTTACCTGTTTCCAAACAAGTTAACATTTCTTCATGATTAGACATGTTTTCATGGAAGGCTGGAAAGAATATTGCTTGCATGACAGTGACATTCGTTTATAATTATTATGTGATGTCAAGACAAGAAATTAGTAACACACACAACAATAAGCTTCTTTCACTTTCTGTGTACTAAATCCACTTAGCTTGGGGCTATAGTAAAAGACACTTGCCCAAGAAACCATGTGATTGGGAAGTAAAATCCTTATGATACAGCCACACCTGTAGAAGCAGAGATAGCTGTGAGACATTGATGCTCATCTGGCACATGTCATCAAAGAAAAATGGACGTACAATGCTGGCAATGATGAAGAATTTTGATTGAGAAGTTAACTTACAGAGGGGTAATATTTAATTTTGCAATTCTAATGTATTTAAGTGCATGATCTCAACAGATATGAACAAATGAGAGGGGTTGATTTTGTCTACTTACTGTTAAAAGTATAATTGGTGCAAAAATTCCGCCAAGATTTTCAAAAAATGAAGCAAAACCCATTGCTTGATTTCTGTAAAAGATAACAATAATAAAAAGTGTTATTTTACTTTTGTTGAGATGTACAAAAAAGAGACACACACACACACACACCTTCCTCTTTCATTGGTATGCTTAACACTCAACTTACAGTATACACAAACTTTTAGCTCAACTGTCATTGTACATATACATACATATTCAAACGTATATATATCGAAAGGTAATACTTATCCCCACTTAAAGATGAATCCACATTTAAGTGAGGATAAGTATTACCTCTTGATATTGATAGGGCCTCAGTTACTAATATTTACACATATGATATACATACACACACTTATATATACTCACATCTCTACGTACATATATATATAGACATATATAATATATACATATACACATACATATATATAGACATATATACACATATACATAAATATACACATATACATAAATATACATATATACACATATACATATACATATATCCTTTTATTTTTATTATTTTATCTAGATCCAGCTCACGAGCTGTGGCTATGCTGGGGCACCACCATTTGGTGTTGCTACATAATTATTAAACAATAAGAAAAAGAAAAAGTACACTTAGTATTACCCATTATAATAGGTTTATCACATCCCTTTAAAAAGTTACGGACCAGCACCAAGTTATATATATATATAAACACACACACATATATATATACATGTACATTTATATACATATACAAATACATATATATACTAGCAACGAAAAATGGTGCCTGTACATCAATATGAAGCAGTGTAAGGAATGGCTTAGCCCCGGTAAACAAGCGACACCACGCATGAAACAAGATCTTCATCCGCATAAAACGATGTTGTGCATATGGTAGGACTGGGAAAGGATTATCTATTACGAATTGCTTGAATGGAACGAAATGGTCAACTCGGAACTCTATATTCAACAGATGGAATGACTCAACATAGTTATTCAGGAGAAAAGACCTAATGAGCAGCATGGAGTTCTTCTGCTGCACGACAATGCCCGCCCTCATATCACCAATATGACCAAGGAGGCCATTCAAATGCATGGCTGGGAAGTGCTGCCACACCTGCTATACTCTCCTGATTTGGCACCAATGGATTTCCACCTCTTTCGAGCTCCTTCAAATGCTATGCACAGAGTTTTGTTCAATACTGATGCAGAATTCAGAGCTTGGTTGGATCAATTTTACGAGTCGAAATCGAGTGATTTCTACCAACGAGATACAAGAATTAAGATGAAGAGGAGCTTCAGCCAGAGTCCACACTAGAATAGGGAGTATATTTCTTGCAGAGAAATGGGTGGATAAAGTCATAGAGGTAGTGAGGGTGTGTGGTAGAGTACTTAAACTCAGGCTAGTCTTGCAGAATGGTATAGCTACAGTAATCTCTGCCTATGCCCCACAAGCAGGCCTATCAAATGAACAGAAGGATCACTTTTAATAAATTCTTCTGCAGGCTACTTCAAAGACAAGTGACAATGATCTCATCTTCATGGGTGGAGATTTTAATGGGCATGTTGGACAGCAATCTTGTATCTTCCATGGTGTACATGGAAGCCATGGAGTTGGTACCAGAAATGAAGAGGGAACTAGGCTTCTGGAGTTCTACAATGCAAACTGATCTGCAACACCAGCTTCAGGAAGCCAGCTAGCCACCTGATAACCTATCAATCATGTGACTCTGGTTGCCAGATCGATATCATTCTCACCAGACAGCAGGATGGATGGTTGCTCTTAAATATACAAAGACCCTCCCTGGTGAAGAATGTACCCCCAACATAGACTAGTTATTAGTGATTTTAGACTCGAGGCCAGAAGGATGCCAAAAAGCAGACCAATCTGGAAAAGAAGGACTTGGAAGCTTAGGAATCCTTCACATGGTCAGAGATTTAGGGATATCCTTACCAAGAAATTTGATGATAGGGAGGAGGAGCTACAGTCATGTGACATAGAAGGCAGCTGGGAATTCCTGCAAGACAGCTTGCTGAGTGCCACAGACCAAATCTGTGTCTGGTGCAAAGTCCCTTCCAGACCTAGGGTAACATGGTGGAACAATACTGTAGAGAGGGCCATCAGGGTAAAGAAACAGGCTTGGAATGCCTGGAAGAGTGGGAGGTAGCAGGAGAATGTATCAGATAGCCAGAAGAGAAGCTGAGAGACAAGTATATATAGCCAAGAGAGTAGCAGAAAAGATGTTTGCTGATGTTCAGCAACGTGAGGACCATAGAACTGAAGTATTTCGAATTGCAAGACTGTGTGTGAGAGAAAACCGTGATGTCATAGGAGAGAACTGTGTCCGCTTGAATGATGGTGCCCTTGCATTTAATGATTCTGCAAAGAAAGAGGCTCGGAGAAGCCATTATGTGGAGATTGAATGGGAGGAGGACCCAATGCCAAAGGTTGAAACAGTTGATGGACCAGCTATCCGAATTGACAGTACCCAGGTAGATAAAGCATAAGGATGTGAAGACAGGGAAAGCATCTGGCCCATCAGGAATCACCACTGGGATGCTTAAAATATCGGGCGGTGTGGGTTATGGTTTTGTCATCCGCATCGTAAATCAGGTAGTTCATGAAGGAGTCATTCCCAATGACATACACCATAGTCAACTGTTACAAGGGGAAAGGTGGTGCCTTAGATAGCAATAACTACAGGGGTACCAAATTATTGGATCAGGTGATGAAAGTTACAGAGAGGGTCATAGCCCAACGAATTAGGGAGAGGGTTAGCCAAGATGAGATGCAGTTTGGTTTTGTGCCAGGCAGAAGCACCACTGATGCTATCTTTCTGGTAAGACAGCTGCAGGAGAAATACCTAGCCACAGATAAATCTCTGTACATGGCTTTTGTTGATTTGGAGAATGCCTTTGACAGGGTATCTCTGATCGCTTATCTAGTGGTCAATGTGGAAGTTGGGGATAGACAAGTGGCTGGTAAGGTGAGGGTTGGCAACAAGTAGAGTGAAGAATTCTGAGTAGATGTAGGGGTTCACCAAGGATCAGTTCTCAGCCCCCTCTTATTCATTATAGTCCTCCAGGCAATAACAGAGGAATTCAAGATAGGCTGCCCCTGGGAGCTCCTCTATACTGATGACCTTGCTCTAATAGCCAAGTCACTGCCAGAACTGGAGATGAAGTTTAGGGTATGGAAGCAAGGTCTAGAATCGAAGGGCCTTAGGGTTAACCTAGCAAAAACCAAAGTCTTAGTAAGTAGGAAGGCTGTCAAATCACAATCCCCTTCAGGTAGATAGCCCTGCTTGATCTGTAGAAAAGGCATGGGTAGAAACTCTATAGGACATACCCATATGGACACATAAAAGGTGCAGCAATATCAAAGGAAGGCTCATCGGAAAAATAGTTTTTGTGTGTGGCAGATGCACTGGGGCAATAAACACTGAATGTACAGTAAACAGATTCATTACATGCCAAGGAGAGAAACTAGAAGTAGTTAATAGCTTCTGCTACCGAGGTGACCAAATCTGTAGTGGGGGTGGCTGCTCTAAGAGTGTAGCGACTAGAGTAATAACCTGGGCAAAGTTCAGGGAGCTCCTACCTCTGCTGGCAACTAAGGGCCTCTCGCTCATGGTGAAAGGTAAACTGGATGATGCATGTGTGCTACAAGGTAGTGAAACATGGGACATGAATGCTGAGTACATGCGTAGGCTTGAAAGAAATGAAGCTAGTATGATCCACTGGATATGTAATGTCAGTGTGCATACACGACGACAGTGTAAGCACCCTGAGAGAAAAGTTGGGCATAAGAAGCAGCAAATGTGGTGTGCAAGAGAAGCGACTGCACTGGTATGGTCATGTGTTATGTATGAATGAAGACAGTTGTGTGAGGAAGTGCCACTCCCTAACTGTAGAAGGAACCGGTGGAAGAGGTTGACCCAGGAAGACATGGGACGAGGTGGTGAAGCACAACCTTCGAACATTGGGCCTCACAGAGGCAATGACAGGAGGCCTTTGGAGGTATGCTGTAATTGAGAAGACCCAGCAACTAAAGTGAGATCGCAACTACGCATGTCCAGCCCTGTTAAGAATACCCCTAATGCATCAGGTGATATATACTTAAGAAGACCTGTTGAGTCAAGTAAAACCAATATCATAGCTGTAGCCAGTTCCCCCTGACTGGCTCCCATGCTGGTGGCACGTAAAAAGCACCATCTGAACATGATCGATGCCAGGTCCGCCTGACTGGCTCCCGTGCCAGTGGCATATAAAAAGCACCATTCGAACGTGGCCAATACCAGTACCCTGTGCCAGTGGCATAGGAAAAGCACTATCTGAATGTGATCGATGCCAGGCCTGCCTGACTGGCGCCTGTGCCGGTCGCACATAAAAAGCACCCACTACACTCTCGGAGTGGTTGGTGTTAGGAAAGGCATCCAGCTGTAGAAACATTGCCAGATCGGGTTGGTGCCTTGTGCAGCCGCTGGCTCTCCAGACATCAGTCAAACCATCCAACCTATGTCAGCATGGAAAACGGACGTTAAACGATGATGATCACACACACACACACACATGCTGGTGACACAAAATATATAAATATATATTAATGACAAGCAACCAAATCCACTTGTATATTGTTTGTTTAACTGTTTTCCTTAATATCCATTGTTCCTTACTAGTATGACAGCAGGCAATGGATGCAGTATCTTTACAAATGGATGTTCTCCCTATTCTCATCCCATATTTTTTTTCATATGTAAGGGATTTTTTTTATTCCAGGGAATTTTAAAGTGTGGAGTTAGCAAACGATTTGTTGACAGCAAATATCAACAAGCATCACCGGTTGCAAATGTCTGTACAGACACACATGCATGAATGTGTGCGTGCGTGCGTGCATGTATGTATGTGTGAGTGCTTGCATCATGCACTGGTTATAAACAAACATTACCATCATACAAGCAGTTGCATTTGTTTGCAATCTCCCATACAAACAGGTCTGGATTTGAAGAACAGATGCTGCTGAGAAAAGGTCAGGGTTGAGGACAAGAAGAGCCTCTGACTGTAGAAAACCCTAAACAAATTTTGTCCCACTCATGCAAGAATGGAAAAGTAGACATTAAAAATGATGATGAAGGTGATGAAAAGTTATGCATTCTATACCAGAGACACAATGAAATAGCTGTAGGGGAGTGACTCCAAGATTCAATGAACTAGTTGTTAGTGCCACAATGAATAAAACAGAGATAGGGATGTGAGAAGAAGAGAGAAAGAGAGATGTTAGAAGTTGGAAGATAAATACCTGATAGCCGTTGGGAAAAGTTCTGTAAAGAGAAGGTATAATATACTGTAGGATCCACTCATGCCAAACCTACCAACCATTGTACAGAGTATTGTAAAGATGTATATCAGAGGTGTCTGGAAAGTATCTGAAGAGAAAAACAAAAAACAAAAAAAAAACAATCTTGTAAACAGCTACACAATTCTTTTCTGGAAGTTTAATACTTTAGTGTTTATAATCCATAATGGCTTATTTTATCAACTGTGAGAGGATGAAAGACAGTCAAGCCAAGCGAGGTTGTTTATTTGCCACAATGCCTTGAAAGATACAATAAAATACAATAAACAAAGAACTTGCAAAGATATGCTGGCCAGGGTAAATGATTTATATAAATATACCTTCCTGTAGATATATAGGTCTTAGAGGATTTGCTGGAACCCTTTTCCAGGCCATTTTCTACAGTTGGAGGCTCTTACTGTCATCAACCCTCACCTTTTCTCAGCAGCATCTGTTAATCTATATAAATACATATATTTTGCTTAGGCAAGTTCTACATAACTTGGTGTAGAACTCAGTATATTTATGCTTCAGAATGAAGCATTAGTTGAGTATAGAGTGATAGTAAGAAAATGAGATGACAAAGGAATAAATGATTATTTTATGAACTTCATTAGCTTACAGTTGTTTCTGCTATAAGATGTAGTGGACTCGTTGTTGAGTGCTTGCGTAATGCCTTACAACTTCTAACAAATCTAAAACCATTATGGATTATAAACATTTGTGAGCTGAGGGTGCTGCTGTATTCTGTTTGTTTAAATGCAGGAGTTGATGTGCCATCAGGAGGTGAAGCAGATCTGTAGGTGCTTCAGCCCCTTCCACCATGACACCAGAGCTGCCTGGAGTCACTTACCAAGGTAGGCAACAAAACTCCCACACAACATAAGCTTTGTCGAGTCAATGCTTGTTCTTGTGCACAACTCATCCTCTCTTGAGCTAGAAGATATAATGGCTTGCTTTCTCAGAAGCTTTTGACAATTTTTTGGCAACATCTTTTCTCTCCTTCACAACAAGTTCAAAACTTCTGAGCATCAAGTGAACCTGGGTTCCAGCAAATCCTCTAAGACCTATATATCTACAGGAAGGTATATTGCCTCCAATCCATTGTTTTCACAGAATTCAACCAATTCTATTTTCTGTCTTTCCTGGGGAATATAAAGTGGTGCATCTAGTCTAAGCAATGGACTCATTACATTGGACACAAAGTCACCTCAGCCATATGATCTCCAATATAATATACCCCTAACTTTTTATAAACTCATCATCATCATCTAAACTGGTATGGTTTGACAGGATCTGACAGATCCAAGGACTGCACCATACTGCAATGTCTGCTTCAGTATGGTTTGTATGAGTAAATAACTTTCATAATGCTAACCATATTACAGACGCATATTGGGTGCGTTGTTTTCATAGCACCAACACTAGTGAGGTCACCATTAAGACCCCCTTTGGCTAAATGGGACTACAGTGAAGAGGAAGGCAGCTTTATACTAGATATTACCTGGAAAGAAATAACACTGTTATTAATAAGAAGAGTTAAAATTAATGCAGGCAAGATTTCACAACTCTAGCATCACTCTTTTATGGTCGGCTTCTGAACTTTTCAGCCCACTTTCGTAAAGAAAAAAGTCATTGTTCATAAACTGAGATTATCTTTTAAAACCATCAAAGTCTGATTCCTCATCTCTATTTCCAAATAATTCCAACTATTTTCCTTTATTTAGTTTCTCTTTGTAATTACCACCTTAAGTAACAGGTATATTATGTTTCTATATGTGTGTCAAAGTGTAAATAAATAAAGTATAGAAAACAATCACTGTATATAGTTAGTACAAGAAATAACAGTTGCCTGAGCTAATGAATAGAAACACCTGTAAACCAAAATGTCATGGGTTTGTCCTAATGACAGTGGTTTTCCTACAATACACATCCTGTATTTATAGTAATACAAAATCCCTCAATTACAACTACTGGGGATTGATAAAAAAGAAAAAGCATCCAGTACACTCTGTAAAGTGGTTGGTATTAGAAAAGGTATCCAGATGTAGAAACTTGTGAAAGCAGCCCTCTGGCTCATCAGATCCTGTCAAACCACCCAACTCATGCCAGCACATAACCTAGACATTAGATGATATTTTTTTTTTCCCTACCTGAAAATGGAGGAAATACAATATCATGGATCATTTTTAACTGAACACAGCAGCCATTTGGTCAGTTGACTGGTACATTGATAACTACACACACATTAGAAAAGATTTCAAATTAAAGTGGCTAAGAGGATCACTTACAAAAGGTGATTAAAACGTATGCTATCAAGTTTGAAAAGCCAGCTATTAGCATCATTGCTGACATGGGATAGCGGCAGCCTAATCTGTGGAAGAGAACAGAATGGACGTTTTTACTACAGAAACAAACAGATTAAAATACTGGCCACGTGGATATAGAAGTAGAATATTACATCTTCAATATGATTATTTTATGTAAAAAAGAAAATACATAGAACATATGGTGAAATAAAATATGACCTTTCCAGACTTACTGAAAGAATGTATCTCACTCAAATCGCTGAAAGATAAGGTAATTATCAACCAATATAAATTTAGAATTTATGAAAGAACACAAGAAAAATGATGAGAACTATAATGTGACCCATGCACCAAATGAACTATTGAGAGACACTAGTGAGGGTGTCTTCTGCCATCTCCCCTTATCCTCCCCATACACTATGCCTGCCTCTCCTCTCACTCTATTGCAAAATACTCATTCACAAATCATCTTTCTCTCTCTCATCCTTCCCCTATCGACTGTGCTATTATTATTATTCTGCCACTCTTCCCCTGCTTCTGTACTGTCGGTCATTACCTACTCTCACCTACTTTCCCCTCAATTCATATACATCATCAGTCACCCCTCCACTCTTGTCCATTACTCACTACATCCAGTCCTCTATCCTACCCAATCTCTACAGTCAACACTTACTCTAACCTATCTTCACTCCAATGTACAGAGTGCAGATGGTATTTGGGGACACATGCATTTTTAATCATTATTTTATTTCACTAATTTTTATTGAACTTCCATTTCAGAAAATAACAATGACAGGTCCTATGCTTACTAATGAAGAGGCATGCTATGATTGTGATTTTGAAGGCTAAGCATGAGGTTTTAGAAATTTCTCACTTTCTGAAAGTTGCAAGATCTTTTGTCCACAAGATTCGATGTGAGTTAGAGAAACTAGATGGAAGCGTATTACCTGTATCAAAACGTAAAAAAAACATTGAAGACAATCCAGAAAAATCAATGAGGTCAATTGCCAAAAAATTTCGTGTGTCAAATAAAAGGTGCAGCAATATCAAAGGAAGGCTCATCGGAAAAATAGTTTTTGTGTGTGGCAGATGCACTGGGGCAATAAACACTGAATGTACAGTAAACAGATTCATTACATGCCAAGGAGAGAAACTAGAAGTAGTTAATAGCTTCTGCTACCGAGGTGACCAAATCTGTAGTGGGGGTGGCTGCTCTAAGAGTGTAGCGACTAGAGTAATAACCTGGGCAAAG
>NC_068997.1:5508703-5524073 GCF_001194135.2 Octopus bimaculoides
GCATGTGTGCTACAAGGTAGTGAAACATGGGACATGACTGCTGAGTACATGCGTAGGCACCCCCCCAAAAAAAACCCCAGAAATGTTGTGCATGAAAACATCAGATACAAATGTTACATGATGAAGAGAGGTCAATTCATGTCAGAGAAAAACAAAAGAAAACTGTTTAATCAGATCCAAAAGACTTTTGAACAAACTTAAAAATCCATCACAAAATGATGTGATTTGGTTATTTTTATAAAAATACAGTTTTCCTGTTATTATGTAAGCAATTTTTTAAAACCATAAATCTGTCCTCAAATACTATTCGCACCCTGTATATTTATCATCAACCACTCTCAACCCTTGTTCTTCATTTGTTATATTTTCCCCTTCACCCATTCCTCATCTCTGACCATCCTTCACTCTCTCCATACACACTTGCAACCTCTACCCACTCACATTCCCTGTTCTTCTGTCTCCCCACCCCTAATTCACCTTTTTGTATCTTGAGGATTCATTCCAACACCTCATCAGAAATATTTTATCTCTCTTCCCAGCTTCACCCCAGTCACTCCCACCTTCTCTCCTATAATGTAGGTAGCCATGTAGCTCCTCCACAGCAAGAAATCTGTTCTGACCCCCCCTTCTCTCATACTTTAACCCCTCATCTCCTAGCATAAAGCTGCCTCTCTGTCTACTGTAGTTCTACTCAGTAAAAGGGGATCTTAGTCTTGCAAACTGTAAAGCAATGGGGAGAAGAAAAAAAAGCACCCAGTACACATTGTACAGTGGTTGGTGTTAGGAAAGGCATCTAGCTGTAGAAACTATGCCAGGACAGACACTGAGTACAATACAATCTTTGGACCTGTCAGATTCTATCAAATCGTCCAACCCATGGATGATAAGGATAGCGAAAGCAGAGTAATTCAAGAGAAATATGCTAATAAAAGGGTTAAAACCTTTTAATACCAACCTGGTGCAATGATATAAACTCCTTGTTATTGAAGTGATCAAAATTAAAACCTTCCATCTAAATTTCAAGTTAATTTATGTTCCAAACACAAGTTTAATAATGACAAGGTTATTTTATTGAATTCTTCATTACTTTCATGATGAACTGAAACAAGGGTAGTGTATTTCAACAGAAACATAGTAATGAAAGGGTTAAGGGATTTTGAGAAAATAACTTACTTGTTTGCTATCAACATTGTCACTATATATGCAAATATCTCACAGATTGCAGTCCAGAAGAGATTCCAAGATAAGTTTCCTGGCAGAGATGGTGTACTGAGAATTATTCCAAAATAACTTAAACTGTTTATTGTCCTGGAAACAAACATAAAAGAAAATTTTATAGGTATGTATATCCATATGTGCACATACATGCATGCATGAACACACACACTGTTGCTTTTGTTTAGCTCTAGGTCAGTCCTGACAGAGCAGATCTATGATCAGAGACTTTCTCACTGTAAGCATCTTACCTTTTTGTATATCTAAAACTACACTCAAATTTTTGACCTTGTGACTGCTAGAAATTTTATTAAATGTTTTTGTAAAGAACAACATTTAATAAAATTTTATGTTCTGATTTCAAGTCTCATCATGACTGGCTTTGCCTTTCATTTTCCTGGGGATGATAAAATATCAGTCAAAATACTAGATTTAATTTTGTTAATGACATCATTTGCTGCTGTTTGTGGTCTTGTGTTTATGTACAAATCATTGTTATTGAAGAGAAAGAGCAATGGGATGGCAGAACTATTGAAGGGTCAGGCAAAACAGCAGTGAAATGGCAGACTCATCAGAGGGCTGGGCAGAGTACCTTGCTGTGTTTAGTTACAGCCCTTTACATTCTGAGTTGAAATCTTGTGAAGGTCATCTTTATCATTCATTCTATTTTATTGAGAATGACCTCCCCCACTCCACCCCAAAAATGTGTGTGCCAATGTATGAAATTATTATTATTGTAGCAATCAGTGGATTGGCAGAAATGGTAAAAATGCTCACAGGTCTTAGTTTCATCAAGCTATTTTCTGAATTCAGTCAAATACAGTCATTCTCTGATTAAGTTACCTAATTAAGATGGAGGATGGTAATAAAATAAGTACCAGTAATATAATAGGAAACTGGCAAGCTGGCTGTGTTATTGGCAAGTTAGACAAAATGCTAAGCAGCATATCTTATGGCTCTTTACATTCTCAGTTCTAATCCCACCGAGGACAACTTTGCCTTTAATCCCTTTGAGGATTAATAAGATAAAGAGTCAGTCAAGTACTGGGGTCATTGTAATTGATTTCCTCTCTCCCCTGAAAATTGCTGGCCTTGAACTTTGCAATGTACCAGCATCCTATTCAAGGGAATGTTGGAATGTTGTGATCTCAGTCATTTATATGTCATAGAAACTGGGTAACCAGCCTTATTGAGTCTTAGGGATCAAGAAAAAAAAATTGTGTAGTAAGAAGTTTGCTTCCCGACCACATGGTTTAAGGTATAGTACCACTGCATGGCACCTTTGGTAAGTGTCTTCTACTATAGCCTTGGCCTTGTGAGTAGATTTGGTAGAGAGAAACTGAAACAAGCCTGTTGCGAGTGAGCGTGCGTATGTATGTATGCACACATATGTATCAACCTAGGTGCATGTGTCTTTGTGTCTGTTTGTCCACCACCATTGCTTGACAACCAGTGTTGGTGTTTAAGTCCCCATAACTTAGATCAACAAAAGAGACTGAGAGAACAAGTACCAGGCTTAAAAAAAAAGTATTGGGGTTGATTCATTCAATGAAAAATTCAAGACAGTAGCCCCAATATGGCTGCAATCTAATGATTGAAACAAGTAAAACATACACATATAGGAAAAGGCTTAATTCAGTAGCTACGCCCACCCACTCCTATAGTCCTTGACCAATAAGTCTTGTGTCTAAATGAAAATTCAAACTGCATAAAACAAAAAAAAATCTTTCCTCGCTATTTAAGAGCAGCATGACATAAGTATAGAATATAGAACATATGAGGTGGACTTACGATATATAAAACATTATAAGTGTATATCCCAGCATTCTTGGTGTAGAAAACAATGACTTGATGTTTAATGTCATCAGTTCTGTACACTGCCAAGTGTCATTCTCTGTGATATTTTTGTTACTATTTCCAGGTTTAGCACAAGGGTTTTCTGTAGATTCTGCAGGTTGTTCTTGAGAGTCTTTTATTGAATTCTTGCTTTGGTAGCTTTTTTGTTCATAGCTGCTATCCTGTGATTTATTCAGTGTGCTATTTGAAGGAAAATCATTTTTCACTTTAATGTCATTTAGCAATAAATCATGGTTTTGAGAATGTTGCAATGTTTCTAAATTAAAATCACAGGGTAGATTTTTTTTATCCCATTTTGCAGCACACTTAAAAATTTCCATGATTTTTCCAAATTTTTTGTGAGTAAATAACCAGGATATTGACTCAGGAAGGTGCCTAGAGAAAAAAAAATTAAAGAGTATTAAAAAATATATTCATATTGATAAATTATGATAGAGCATTCAGCTGAATGCCCTGCAGTATTTGTTTCAGCTCTTTACATTCTGAGATCAATCCCACTGTGGTCAACTTAGCCTTTCATCCTACCAGAGAGGATAGCATTGACTGACCCTGCCTCCCCTCAAAATTGCTTGCCTTGTGGTGCCTAAATTAGAAACAATTATTATGATTATTGCATTGAGGGTAGCAAGCTAGCAGAATTGTTAGCATACGAGACGAAATGGTTAGCAGCATTTCATCCATCTTCTGAGTTCAGATTCTGCTGAGATTGACTTTGCCTTTCATTCTTTCGGTGTCGATAAAATTGGTAGCGATTACGCACTGGGGTCGATGTAATCGACTTAATCCCTTCCCCCAAATTTGAGGCCTTGTGCTTCCAGTAGAAACATTATTATTATTGAAATGATAGAGTTGTTAGGGTATTGAACAAACTGCCTGGATTTCTAGACAGATACACTGTCCTAGGACTTTTCATTCTTCTAGATCACTCTAATATATAAAATACCAGTTAAATATCAGGGTCAATTTCCTTGAGTTCACCCCTCGCCCCAAAATCTGTCACCCTGTACTCATTATTACAATTCACCTATGAAGGCAGCGAGCTGGCTGAATTGTTAGCATGCCAGGCAAAATGCTTAGCAGCAGTTTTTTTATTACCCACAAGGGGCGACATTCTGAATTCGAATTTCACCAAGGTCAACTTTGCCTTTCATCCTTTCAGGGTTGATGAAGTAAGTACCAGTTGTGCACTGGGATTAACGTAACTGACTTACCCTATCCCCCGAAATTGTAACACATACACATATCAGCATCATCACCATCATCACTTTTACATCTGCTTTTCCCATGTTTGCTGGGATTGGGCAAATCTTCTTCAGCACAGTATCTCACCACTTGTCACTCGCCTGTTGTCATAGCTTTTATGAGGCTCTGCCTCTTGAAAGCATCACACACACACACACACACAAGAACATCACATAAATACACAGGCATAGAAGATATGAAAGCATCACACACACACAGAAAACATAGGAAACATTTAAAAGCATCAATATCACACACCTGAGGGAACATCTAAGACAGCACACATGAAAATATATTTTCATACATTAACACATACATAAATGTTTCTAAAAATTTACTTACCAGCACAAGAAAATCACAACAAGATTTGGTAATGAAAGAACAATTTGCAAAATCTTCCAGTCAGAAATGAGAGCACCAAAAAGTGCCAGGGACATGATGCCGAGCGACCAAAATGAAGAAGCACCAATTACACGTAATGTTCGGCGAGTTGAAGGCAAGACTTCGGATAACATACAGTATGCTAACAAAGCTATTGTCTGGAAAATGGAGAGGAGTAAAAGTGACAATATGTAAGATGAATGATTAGAGAACACTAAGGAAGTATTTATGAATTACACACACATACTTTCAAAAGAATGGTGACAATAACTTTTCAGTTTTAATGACATAGTATATTACTCTACTTTTGGTATTCAAGTATCATTTTGCATCTATGTGCTTAATTATGTATACACATACATATATATACATACACACACAACAGGCTTCTTTTAATTTCTACTTATGAAATCCACTCACAAAGCTTTGGTAAACTAAAGGCTGTAGTAGAAGACACTCACCTAGGGTGCCATGCAGTGGGACTGAATATAAAACCATGTGTTTAGGAAGGAAACTTCTTAACCACACATGTATACATATCATCTGTTGGTTAAATAACTGTGATACTCAGAAATGATTGTATGAATGAACAGGAAATAAAGGAAATGTATAAGTGATGGAAGTGGTCAAAAACTATCAGTCACTAGCAAGTGAGTATCACTCGGTAGCAATAACCATGGTTTTGCTAGTTGTTACAGTTGCCTGTGTAGATGCAGGTAGAAACAGACACCTTGTCAGCCTTCCTACCTTTGGTACAAGGATGTAACAGCTGGAAAAAGAGGACAGGTGGCAACCAGCATTTAACTGGTATTCATTTCAGCTGAGCAGAATGGAACAATGTGAAATGAAGTGTCTTGGATCAAGGACAAGGACACCACCTGCCACCACCCCAAGTATTGAACCTATAACCTCATGATTAAAAAGCCCAACACCCAAACTGTTAGACCACATGCTCCCACAATGGTAGATGTAAAGATGTGAAAATGCTGCAAGAAAAAAAATTTGGAATCAAATATCACTCACAATGTTAGCAGCACCAATAAAAAACCGTAAAATGGTGAACGTTATAATGGAGTTACTGAAGATCAAGACAAAATTTAGAATCAGTTGGATGCTAAGAAGAAAATTAAGTATTAACTTTCGACCAAACTTGTCAGCGAATGGCATTAAAATGAGGCATCCAAAGAGATTCCCAACCATGTAGATGGCTGTTGAGAGGTGAATGATGTAATCTTGATTACACACCAAGTTCCACTGAAAAAGAAAATATAAAAAAAACAGATGTTATGAAATAAATAATAAAAACATAACCTAACCTCATAACAAAATTAATTCTTCACAATTTTCCAATGACAATATTTTGATCCCAATCCAACTTTAGACTATTTTACATCTATTTTATTGTTGTATGTATATGTGTGCAAAAATCATTATTTTTTTAATGTCTACTTTTCGATACAGTTGAGGGAGATTTACTAGAGTTAAATGCTCTTCCTGTCACCAACCCTCACCCGTTTCCAGATAGGTGAAATATTACCTCTTATCCTTCAAACATGAAGAGCCCAATAGCTGGACATATTTCATGGAAGATTGCAAACAAACAACACCATTTGTATGATAACATTTAACAATTAGCATACAATGTCAAGAGGAGACATAAAAATAAGTATATATATATATATATACACGTGCACGTGTGTAAAAGTATGCATGTACATGTCTATGTATTTGTTTATATTTGCACTTCTATGAAAATCATTGACCTACAAGTGGTAATGTCATTTCCCCTATCAGCAAATAACCTAATGGCTTTGTGTGTTTGAAGACGTGTGGAATAAGAGATCCCTTACTTGCAAAAAGAAAAAAAGGAACAGACAAGGAAGGATTAGTGACAGGGAGGGCATTCAACTGTAAACAAAGTCTCAATAATATATTATTGAACCATGCTAGCATGAAAAAATGATTGTGAAAAGAAAAGCAAAATAGAATATGAAAATCATATAAAAGACACTCACCTGTGCTATTATGGATTCTTCGGGAGATTTGTCGTAAGACCAATCCATACATTCATATGTGACATTGTCAGTTCCATTGTAGACAAATACAGAACAGTCTGAAGTGACTACTGAGGCACTAGAAGAGTTCCATCGATCAGACTTGCATGTGTGTGATGTCGTCGGAGCAATGTACATAATGGAAAACACAGAAAAAACTCCACGTAAAATAACAAAACAGAGTAAGAAGTAGATAATTCTTGGGTATTTTCCATAGTTATTGAAGAGTTGTAGGACTTCATCAGCTTGCATTGTGAGTGAACCTGGAAGCAATAAAATGTACAGAAAATTAAAACTAAAAAACAAGAATGGAAAAAGAAAATTTAGTGCATACTTGCTTATTGATGATATGAAAAGACACAAAAATCTACATTTAGCAATTCCACCACTGCTGCTGGATGCTTTTCATCTGTTACCAATACCTCTTTTTTTTTTTTTTTTTTTTTTTTTTTAGCAGTTTGCAGTTAAAATGTCCTAGGTTCAGTCTGACAGCGCAGCACATCTCTCATAGCTTCAGATCAATCCACACCTTGTGAGTAAAATTTGGAAGTCAGGATCTTTGGGAAACCCATCAAACTCTACCTGCTGTTGAGTAATAGACCTAGCCCCTTACTTCACTGTAAAGTCCCACCTATGGCTATCAGGTATCTTTAGTTAAATCTACTACACTGCAAACATTCAGTTTGTCTCCTTTTTGAGAAAAACTTGATATATTAATACACTATTCCCTGTTGTAGCTCCCTAAAGCCATTTGGTTGGGAAGGAAACCTCTGAACCACACAGCTATGGCATGTCTATGCCTGTGATGTCATCATTTAACGTCCATTTTCCATGCTGGTATGGGTTGGACGGTTTGACAGGGGCAGGTTAACCAGAAAACTACACCTGGTTTCACTGTTTGGACATGGTTTTTATGGCTGGATGCCCTTGCCAATGCCAGCCACCTTACAGAGTGAACCGAGTGCATTTTACATGGCTCGAGCAAGGTCTCTTTTAACATTTTTTTACAGTTAGATGCCCTTCCAAATGCCAACCGCTTTACAGTGTGGACTGGATGTTTTTTACGTGGCACCAGCAGGGTCACCAAGTAGCTTGCAACTCATCCCATATTCATTTAAAAGCTTCACAGATACTGTGGTGTAGTCTGGTCTTTTATTTGTTTATTTAATTTCTGTTTTTCCATGCCAGCATGGCTTAGATGGGGAGAAGTATATAAAACACAAATTTTTATGGTTAGATATGTCTTGTAGTAGAAGAAATACATGGCTACTTCAGTTGCAGAGAGAGTGGAGAGAGAGTGAGAAAAGAGAGACAAGAAGGTGAAGATGTGACAGGGTAAGTGGGTGGGTAAGTTTGTGAAAGGAGGGTTGGAGTTGGAGTGGGGGGGAGAGGAGAATATAGTGAGTGGGCACCAGAAGATGAAGGGGATTTTAAGATGTAGCAGAAGAGATTTGACAGGAATGTAGTGTACAGGTAAGTTTGCAATGGAAAGTGGGAGATAGAAGGTGAAGAGAATACAACAAGTGGTGAACACGAGTGGCAAGAGGGAAAGGTGTTGGGAAGATGGGATGGAGAGGTTTGTGCAGGACAGATGGTGTGTGGGAGCATGGACATAAAGGACACGCCCTTATTGCCTTGATTTTACTTAGCTGAATGGGTCTTCCCAAGTGCAAATTGCTGATTGTGAAGCTCATCTAAGTTGTTTTTTGCTTCATCCCATGTCTTCCTAGATTTTTCTCTTCCACATTTAGAAATTGACATTTATTACTCATTGCTGAGCATTGTTCAATAAGAACTGTAGATCACTTAACTGAAATATATACAGAGTGCTTTGGTAATCTATAATCTGAAACAAGTACAGAACCTCAAGCAAAATGCACTGGAATTATTACTAATGTTCTTGATCCATATTTTAAAGAAAAGTTAAAAAATGACTTAGTAAGGGCCAAATACAATTAAATTATTGATGAATCTGATACATCTGTTACTAGATTACATAGGTATATCCAGACGTTAGAAAAAAGACAACTCTAATATATTTCAACTAAGTTGAATGAGAAGAATATAATGCTGACACCATTAACTGTGCGTTAAAAGACAGCTTAAAAAAACAGGATCTTGATTTTCAAAATCTGATTACATCAGGTACTGACAACACTTCAGTCTTGATTGGTGTAAACAATGGTGTGTATGGTTACATTAAAAAGAAAAAATCTTCCTCTGATACTTATGTGTTTGTCATTCCCTTCAACTTGCTGTGTCACATGCTGCAGCTGAATATTTGTCAAGAAATTTGGATTTCATGATAAAAGAAACATACAGCTGGTTTTCAAATTCATCAGTACATCAAGCAAAATATAAAGAACTTTATGCTAAAATATATTAAGTAAATCAGCCATTAACCCTTTTGTTACCATATTTTCTTTCAATTAATTTTAAACATAACAAAGACTTTAGTAAATTAACTTATCATTAAAGCTTGTGTTAGGAACGAACATAAATTTTGACTACAGTTTGGTGGAAGATTTTAATTCAGAACTTTTGAAAACAAGACATTTGTACTACAAAACTAGAGGTGGTTTCAGATGGGTTGGTATCGAAAGGGTTAAAGGTTGTTCAACCTAATGTCAGAAGATGAATTTCAACTGAACCTACAGTAGTAAGAATTTTACATCAGTGGATTGAATTGAAAGCACATTTTAAAACTGCAACAACTGAAGAATACTGCTATGCAACTGAGTTCCATATTTAATGTACTGTGACAAGAAAAACTGTTTTTCTACCCTTTTTCAAGAAAATCATTTCAGAAATTCAAAGAGTTAAATTAAAAATATTTGAAGTAGAAACACAAAACCTCCCTAAATTATTGAATGAGTTTCAGCATCTCAATGATTCACTTAGTTTAATAATTATAACACCAGAAAAGAAGCAAAATGAAAATTATTCAGTGCAAAATTATTTAGATCCAAAAGAAATTTCAGAGTGAATCCATCGAGCAAGGGGAAAGTTGTATAAGAGGCAAAAGCACAAAATTTTATTGTGGAAGTTTTGGAGCATCTTCAAGATAATTTTCACCTTTTATAGTCAATGAATTTTTTCAATGCAACAGATTCTCAAAACAAAACCTGGAATTATAGATCTTGCAAAGCATTTTAATGAAAATTCGAAGATTCTGAAAAAAAAAATTAATTTTCAGTGGGAAAAATATTCTTAAATGTACAATAGACAGTTATCAGCTGCAGTTTCTGTCTGGCTCAAAGTATTATTGTATAGGGATTCAACTTGGAAAAATCCATTTGAAAATTTATCTAAGTTTTAAAACATTTTAGCACCTGCATCTGCAAATGTGGAGAGAATATTCATTCACCTGTAGTTTATGAAATCAAATTTGCATAACCACCTAAGGAAAGGAGTAATAAGTGTTAGGATTATAAATTACATAGTAAACTGTTAAGAAATATTGGATCCATGGATGCATATAAATCATGTTGAAACTGCAGCTTCTACATCAAGAGAAATTGATGGGGAATCTTCAAAAATATGGAGTAGAAATAAAAGTAATTGTGTTAATTTCATTTTAATCTAATCAGCATTGAAATGTTTTGATGTTTACACCTATTTAGGGGCTTTTTTTTTTTTGTCTACTTTTCATTTTTATTTGGTGCTATATAGCTATCGAAATAGTGCTTTTAAAAATTCTGGTAGCTATGTAGGCATATCTATAGCTATAAATATAGAACAACCAACAAGAGACTGCTATTCTGAAGTGACAGAAATCTAAACACTTTCTTACTGCAATAATTTGAAGTTGTCGTTATAGCAACCAAACTATTATTTCGAATTTTCTCCCCACCTCACTTTTTTTATATTTCAATAATTCCAGTTCACAATATAGAGTCAACAATTTAAAGCAAATCACGGAAAGTAAGAAAAAGAGGTGAGTAGTGATGGATAGCTGCCAAGCTAATTAGACTATTAGACAGCTGTTGGGCTAAATCGATAGATAGATGTAATAGGTAAAAAGGTAGGTATATAGATAAGTAGTTGGAGGATGGAGAGAGTAAAAGACAGTTAAATAGGCAAATACAGAAAAGAAAAAGAGAGCAATAGAAAAAACAAAGAGAATGAAAATTAAAAAAAAAAACATAAAACAGAGAAAGATAAAACTTTTAAATGAGAGCAGAAAGGGCAGCACAGAAAGAAAGAGTCCAGGTAATTCAGTGCAAGTTACCAGGTAAATATCTCTCATGTAATTTAATCAGTAAATTACTGTCCTGTCTGGTATTTCTACCAACACAATACAGAAATATATTAGCGCAGCAGAAACTTTGAGAAAACAGAACTAAATAATTATTTAGTTGTATCCCTAAAACAGTTTTCAGTTTCAAATCTTACAAGGGCCGCTTCTTTGGATGGAAGAGTTATAAAACAATGAAAATACATGTTTATTTACTTGAATTGGCAACTTTTCAACAAAGTAGAAAATAATGGAGTACAAACAGAATAACAGAATATATAATTTTTCTATAAAAAATAGTAAACAACAGAGTATGTACTTTTATCTTCCATTAGTTACACAAAAACAGCCATCAGGGACAAACACACACACAGATATATATACAATATATACATATACAGGATGTGCTCCCTTCAGTTTCCACCTACTAAATCCACTCACAAGGCTTCGTTTGGCCCAGAGCTACACTTGCCCTTTTGTATAACATATGCAATTGTATAAGATTTATAATTAACAATTGCATTGCTTGATTCAAGAACAAGAATACAATACAAATACGAGCATCTCTTCTCTAATCTTTTACCTTTTACTTCAGTCATTAGACTGCAGCCATGCTGGGGCACCACCTTCATCATCATCATCGTCGGTTAACGTCCGCTTTCCATGCTAGCATGGGTTGGACGATTTGACTGAGAACTGGTGGACCAGGAGGCGACACCAGGCTCCAATCTGATTTGGCAGAGTTTCTCCGAGAGTGTAGTGGGTGCTTTTACGTGCCACTGGCACGAAGGCCAGTCAGGCGGTACTGGCGACGACCACGCTTGAAATGGTGTATTTTACATGCCACCTGCACAGGAGCCAGTCCAGCGGCACTAGCAATGGTCATGCTCGAAATGGTGTATTTTACGTGTCACCTGCACAGGAGCCAGTCCATCGGCATTGGCAACGATCTCGCTCGAATATCTTTTCACGTGCCACTGGCACAAGTGTCATGAAGGCGACGTTGGTAACGATCACGCTGGTGCTGGACGAATCACCCCCAGTATTAATTTTTTAAAAACCTGTCACTTAATCTATCAGTCTTATTTTGCCAAGCCATTAAATCATGGGGATGTGAACAAACCAACACTTGTTGTCTGTCAAGCGGTGGTGGGAAACAAACACAAAGAGACATGAACATAGATATATACATATATATTTGATGAGCTTCCTCACAGCTTCCATCTTCCAAATCCTGGGAGTAGAGTAGTAGGACTGAATCCTAAATTTTCCTGAAGAGGAGAAAAAAAAAAAGACTGAGTCAGCCTGTAGAATGGAGTTGGAAATTATCTTGAGCACCACAAAACTAATTTCTTTGGATGCATGATATTTTAAGCAATGCAGCTTACAATTATGCAATCTTTTCTGTTTGAGTTACTGCAACCAATTTTTTACAATTTTAAAATTGTTCCCAGGTGTGGCTCTGTGGTAAGAAGTTTGCTTCCCAACTACATGGTTCCAGGTTCAGTCCCACTGTGTGGCACTTTGGACAAGTGTCTTCTACTATAGCCTCATCTTGACCAAAGCCTTGTGAGTGTATTTGATAGATAGAAACTGAAAGAAGCCTATCATATCTATATGTGTGTGTGTCTGCATGTATATGTTTATCCCCCCCCCCACCACCACCACTTGACAACCAGTGTTGGTATGTTTACACACCTGTAACTTAGTAGTTCAGCAAAGGAAACCAACAGAATAATACCAAGCTTTACAAAAAGAAAAAAAAAAGTACTGGGGTTGATAAGTCCAACTAAAATAACAGAGCTGTGACCTCTCAATGTAGAGGAGTAGCAGCAAGACCTGGAAAAACCCCTGATCTTCAAGCTATGCATCTTGTTGAGTAACATTACTCCAGAGACTCTTTGAAGGAAACCCATATCAGCCACTTTCATTCACAATCACACACTTTTAGCAGATTATCTCAAAAATTCCACAAATTCAACTAATTTGGTAGAGTTTCAAAATTTCAATTTTTAAAAATTCTGATCCCTTCCTTGTCACTTTCATTGCTTTTAACATCTACTTTCCAATGCTTGCATGAGTTAGATAGAATTTATTGGAGCAGATTGCCTATGACAAGATGTCCTTGTTGCCATGACAGGTTTTCACAGAATATTGGTGTGTGTGTGCATATGCATGCACGCATGTATAAAGAAAATTCAAAATAGAAACAATTAAAAGAAAAACAAAGAAACATGGAAATCCTCTCATTAGCCATAGAAACCAGACTACAAGTACAGTCAGTGCATTTAAAGGCTGAAGACTTTAAATCCATAGTACTGCTTGTCTGGTTGCACCAGTAACAATGGGAATATTACTGAAGTGATAGGCAAACAAGGACAAAATGAGAAAAACAAAATACAGGTAGGGTGGAAAATTAAGGAAAGAAACAATACAGTAACAATTTGTATAGATATACATGTACACTCACTCATATACACAATTACACAAGTAAACTCATACACACAAGTCAACATACAAAGCGACATTAACCTTTTGGTTAAGAACATGAGAAAATGATACTCACTAAGCAATATAACATGGGAGAACAGAAGGGAGTCTTATCTTCACTGAAATTTTCAAATGAAACAACAAAGTGGGAAGTAAGAATTTCGGGATTGGCTGCACTGGTGTTGAGTACAGTAGAGGGCAGGATAGAGAGAGGGGAAGGTGAAATAGTGTAGAGAGAGAGAGAGAGAGAGAGAGAGAGAGAGAGAGAGAAAGGAATATAGAGAGAGTGAAAAAATGAGCAAGTAGCATGGAGAGACAGAAGGAAATGGAAAATTAGTAAGTAGCATGGAGAACAAAGCAGAAAAATTAAATTACAATGAAAACAAGGAAGACAAAGAGGGAGGGAAAACAAAGAATGGTCACAGGAAGAGGGAAAGACACTGATAAATGGACAAAAATGTTGGGAGGTTTGTGCCCTTTGAATTTAAAAAAGAAAATTCAAACAAGGAAATCATTTTATTTATATATAAGAACACAAAGTGGGGTTTAAGGCATGCGAAAAACAAAGACATCAAACGACTATTATTTCAAAACAGTTCTATTAATATAGCTACAACAGGCAGATCTAGTCTCCTTCATTTGCAAAATGAGCCCCCTTTAATTTTGCTCAGATTGCTTTCAATTTTGGTGTATCAATGCAACTGTGAATTTTAATTATGATCAACCAATTACTTTATCTCGTTAGTTAAAGAATCTGATGTGTCTGAGGAGAGTCATTCTCTTTTAGTGCCTTATAATTTAACACACTCACCAGCAAAATTTCCACTCATTTCTTTTTTTATTTTACTAAGTGGAAATGAGAATGACTCTCCCCAGACACAACAGAATATGCTTCAACACACGAACTCACAAAGAATCTTGCAAACCAAATCCAAAAACAAAATAAAAGAATCTGATGTTATCTAAAATTAAAGTTGGGAAAGTTGGGTAATTTTAGCCAGTCAACAAACAGCGAGGCATTAACAGCTTGTTACCATGACAACCGCATGTTGTGTTGATTCTTCACACCACGAGATTTACTTCACACAGACATCAAGTAGCACCTTAAAAACTGGTCCAACTGGATAAAGGAGTCAAAGGTGGCCTTCAAAATTATGTTGTCCCAAGCTCTCTGACTCCGAAAGTCTTCCCACTTCTCAGGAGCAGACAAGCCCAGTTCCCTCCAGTGTTGGAGGGCTTCATCCAATTCCCTGTTGGAACTGGTCCATATTGAAGAAGAGAGGATGTTGCTCACCAGGGTGGAGGAAAGGAAGCAGGGCAGAGAGAAAGATGAACACTTACGAAGACCAAGACCTCTAAATCTCTTGGGCAATGTAGCCTGATTGCGGGACGTTAGAGACAGTCTGACATTGTCTAAGCATTCGAGTCTCTCAAAGATTAGGTTGTCGAAGTGTTGGAGGCATCATGGGAATTGGTAAGATGAGCTGACTCTGAATAAATATAGAAGCTTAGGGATTGAGAGATAATTCCTAAGTATGAAAAAACCTTGATGGGGTTCAATAGCTTCAATATTTTTCAGCAATTGCTCAAGGGCAGCCACCTTCAACTGGAAGATGGACTCAAAGGTAAAGTCAGTGATTGGGGCATCTAGAGAGCACCAAGCCAATGGGGGAAGGGCTGCGATGGAAGGGAAGGACTCTTCAAAAAGGTCAATAGTTGGCACTGACTACAAGTTCAGTATGAAAGACTTTCAGCCTGAGCCTTGGTCATGCAGACACGACTCCTGCAGTAATTTTGGTGGCATAGGTGACAATTAATTGTCTTCAAGTAACGGCTAGTGCGAGCACAGTCAGGTGGTGAGCTGGCATCGACCAACAGTGGAGGGCTAGCATTG
>NC_068997.1:5524606-5525490 GCF_001194135.2 Octopus bimaculoides
GGGGGGGGGTAAAAAGAAGAAAAAAGAAAAGAGCGAGAGAGGAAAAGACAAGAAAGGTGACAAAACTTTACAGAGCACTATCAAAAATGTTTAAAGAGTCACACACATGCGATGATTTGTGGCTTTGTGTCTATGAGCAGTACTGAAGTCTGTAGTAAAGCTGTTCAGAAAAGGCAAATGCAACTTGTAATTATATTCTATTCAATATTAATTTAATTCCATTTATTTAAAATAAAGTCATTTTTATTAAATTTGTATCCTCATTTTTCCCCCCATTATTTTAAAAATTCTTTAAATATATTCATTTGTAACTTTGTCTCTGTATAGTACCAAAATTACAGTACATACATTATATCCAGAAAAGGCAAAGTTGCAATGATTATCATTCATTTTTAATTTAATTTCTAAATGAGAATTAATTAAATGAAGAAAAAAAAAAATCAAAATTTTGTTTGAATTTTCTTGGAAATTTTTGAATTCAAAATGACAGAAAAATATGGTAGTTTTATATATTTTTAATTAAAATTTTACTGCAATACCTGTAAGGTGTCAGCATCATGATCGTAAGATTGTAGTTTCGATTCCTGGACCGGGCAACGCGTTGTGTTCTTCAGCATAACACTTCATTTCACATTGCTCCAGTCCACTCAGCTGGCAAAAATGAGTAACGCTGCGATGGATTGGCGTCCCGTCCGGCTGGGGAACACATATGCCATTGAAACCGGGAAACCGGGCCCATGAGCCTGGCTAGGCTTTAAAAGGGTGCATTTATTTTTTTTTACCTGTAAAAACACTGGACTAGCCAATGAAAAATGCAAACACATACTAACAATATTCTTAACAATTAAACCTGGAAAAGTAGAGCACAAGAAAAAACTCATTAA
>NC_068997.1:5527474-5528994 GCF_001194135.2 Octopus bimaculoides
TTTTTTTTTAAATAAACAAATTTGCGAGAAAATGGGGGGCGGGACAGGCGGAAGTATTTCCAATAGTAGCCGTAGCGACCGAAGCAGTATTAATAGCAAAAGGCAATTCGTGACATCACTGCCTGGATAGACGATTGTCCTCCTTCAACGATATAAACACGAGTGCTTTTATGCTCCACAAGTCCATATGAGTGGCACTCACAAGCTAAATAACGGAGTGTTCTGTGTTATAACACAAAACCACCTTAAGTCGGAGATAATGAAATACGTCGTTCTTTTGCATCACTTTTTCAAAGCAGACATTACAATTACATCAGAAAGGTGACTGAACTGTATAGACTTCGTCTAAGTCACACATTCGTTTTTAATACGTCAAACATGGAAAACAATTCTTTGGGGATGAATTACAAACGTGTCAGGAAAGTGTTTTTTTTTTTTTTCCCCAACGATTGACATGTGAGTGACATTGACAACGAAGAAGCTCCTACGTGTCCATTCGACAAACAAGAAATAACAACCAGATTCTCCCTCAAAATCGCTCAATTTCCATCGTCTTAAACAAGAGGACACGCATAATGTAGTCCGAGATACTTTCGAAAAAGAGGGGAGTGTCACGGCTGGAATACCTTTCAACATAGATGAACTTGATTGGGAGTGACATTCATGAAAAATACAAACTAATGAGGGAGCAGCTATGCAGTCATTGAAAGTCTTAGAAATAACGGCCAAATCTTCAAATCACTTCCTGTTATCTTAAAAAGGCAAGATCACGTTGGCTATTATCGTCACATTATATAAAAAAGTTTCAGCGAAGTTAATTCAATTTTCACTTGTAAATACACTAAACATGGAATCAAGATGAGCTGGTCGCGGCTGGAAACCTTTAAACATAGGTTTGACTGGGGCTGATCAATACTTTTTCCTCTAGTAAAATGCACCAGCTCACGAGGTGACTCACATATATACTTAATAACGGCAGATAGACGAATTTGTGAACTTAGAGGATTTTTACCAACAGTAGACTAGAACTAGTATCTCCGATGCTGTGTTTATTGGAAAATTAGGTAAATTTTCAGACCAACACACGCACGACTCTCACTAGGGTGTTAGGGTTATGTGTGTGTGAATAGGTAAGTGGTAGGTTTGCCTCGATCCTTCAGGGGTGTGGGGATGTTTAAATCCGGAGGCACTCCTGGGGATCACCTGTATGGGTACCGTCTTGGGAAGAGGGCGTCCAGAGGCAGGTAATATGTTGCTTAAACCGTAGTTTATGTATTTACTTGGAGAATGGAGCAACAAATACAAGAAAAAGCATTTTCGTTGGACCAGATAGCCGTTGTTTTATTATGTGGAGTTTGTGAGATGAGTCAGTGTGGAGGTTTAGGTTATGTAATGAGTCATTTTGTATATTATGTCATAGTCACTTACGCACGTTTCGATCCAGCCAGTATAATATAATATATATATATATATATATATATATATATTATAAGGTTTTTAACTTTTAAATTTTCATATTC
>NC_068997.1:5529125-5540572 GCF_001194135.2 Octopus bimaculoides
GAGGCTATAGTAGAAGACACTTGCCCAAGATGCCACGCAGTGGGACTGAACCCGGGACCATGTGGTTGGTAAGCAAGCTACTTACCACACAGCCACCCCTACGCCTATGTTAACATTTCTGTGCCAAACTTATCCAGTGACTGGTCCATTGGATTTTGACATTTAGCACTTCTTCAGGAGTGGTTACCATCCGAACAAAACACGAAAATACACATACATAACGATCATTAAATTCTTAAAATCCCGTTAGATTTCTTCTTTCTGTTATTATAGGGGAGATAACTCCTTAATTTTCTATTTTTATTGCTCTCCTGTGAATTTCCACTAGGTTAATTAATTAATTTGTTTATTTCTTTTTACTATACTATATTACCCGTTCCTTTACCCGTATACATATGCATACATACACTTTACCCGTATACTTATCCATATATACATACATACACACATATATACATATATATATATGCTATATTGGTAACGGTTGCTACATCCTCTGGAAAATTATTATATATATATTTGTGTGTGTGTGTCTGTCCCCACCAACATCACTTGACAACCGGTGGTGGTGTGTTTACGTCCCCGTAACTTAGCGGTTCGGCAAAAGAGACCGATAGAATAAGTACTAGGCTTACAAAGAGTAAGTCCTGGGGCCGATTAGCTCGACTAAAGGCGGTGCTCCAGCATGGCCGCAGTCAAATGACTGAAACAAGTAAAAGTGTAATGAGTTTCTCTGGCGTGATTCCACTGAGAAAAAAAAAACATTTGTTCACTTTCTGGCGGCGATTGCCAGTCTTTATTCTTTTACTACTTATCTCCCCTCAATTTTATTTACTGTTGTTATGTAACTAAACTGAACAATTACCATATATGTAACACATACACGCACAAACTTTTAAAGTAAAGCAAATAAATAAAATGCAATGGAATTTCTGATTAGGCACACCATATTCCATGGGCAGAGAAATGGGTACAAGAGACGGGTGGCAAAAATGGGGAAGTGGGTGAAATCCCTCTTCACATACAAAGTTTTTCAGAATTGTAATTTCCGTTATATAAGTGAAACGCAGAAAAGTGCTTAAGAAGCTTGCTTTTCAACCACGTGGTTTCGGGTTCAGGCCCTCTGCGTGGCACTACCACAGCCGCAGGTCAACTGCCAAATAATAAAAAAACTGCATGTGTTTAAGTATCCCACCCACCGTTTGACAACCAAGGATCGTTTGTTTATGTCCTGGCACCTAGCAATAGAATAAATAGCCTTAAAAATAAGTACTGGTGGCGATTTCGACTAAAATCCTGCGTTGGATTGCGGCCATGTCTTGAATAACTGAAACAAATAAAATATAAACGATAAAAATAACATTTTCCTTACTCTATGAGGCTTGGGGTGTCCATATTAACTGAATTACCGATAACTTCGTTTCGAATTTTTTTTTTTTAACTCTTCCAATCGCTAACTCAGAGACCGTTTACTCTTGTTTAGCCCCATGTGAAACTGAATTTAACACTTATGATCAAAGACGTTCCAATATTATTCTTTTCTACTCTAGGTACAAGGCCCAAAAATTCTGGGGAGGGGCCAGTTGATTAGAACAACACCAGTACGCAACTGGTATTTCATTTATCAACTCCGAAAGGATGAAAGGCAAAGCCAACCTCGGAACGTAAAAGACAGGCGAAATACCGCTAAGCAGTTCGTCCGACGTGCTAACGTTTCTTATTTCTTTGCCCACAAGGGGCTACACACAGAGGGGACAAACAAGGACAAACGGATTAAGTCGATTATATCGACCCCAGTGCGTAACTGGTACTTATTTAATCGACCCCGAAAGAATGAAAGGCAAAGTCGACTTCGGAACTCAGAACGTAGCGGCAGACGAACTACCGCTAAGCATTTCACCCGGCGTGCTAACGTTTCTGCCAGCTCGCCGCCTTCCAATATTAGACGTTCTAACATTATTAAAATCTTGTCTTTTATTCAGGTGAAGGAACAGTTTTGAACAGTGCTGTGACATTGTCACCCTTGTTTAAAGTGCACTGCATTTATTTATTTCTTTTTAAGCTTTCAGAGGAAACTTAGTGACTGATTTATGAACGTTAAAACCACACAGTTCTAAATGTCATCTCAAAACTTAGCGAGTCACGATTTTCTGCAACCTTTTTCACTTTGAATTGTAGTTTTCAAAAGTCAAACGTATGCGTTTATGTGCATGTAAGTATAAAATTAAAGAAACAAGAGCACTCAGGGCGCAAACCTTCGCCAAGGTAACACGAACGTCCTCTCAACGATTAGCGAGAGATGATTTTTGAAATGAGAATATCTGAAAAATTCGACTGCTCTCACAAACGAGAATACTAAAAATGAACCTGACCGCTCTCAAAAATTAATTTACAAAAAAAAAAAACAGGAAAAATAATCCAGAATCCTTCTCCGGTACCGGATCGACCCCAAAAATCTAATCAGTTCGTATCAATCACGAATCCATCCAACAATTCTTGAGCTATTTTGTCCACGGAAAAACAAACACACACGACTGAAAATTTTTACGGTGGTTGCCAATTTTCATTTTCACTTTAGTGATCACCGAGAGAAAGTCTATGGCGATCTTTCGTTTTGAGAACAGTTTACATCACTTCTTAAAGCACGTGGGTTTATTTATGTTTCTGAACAAGATCGTCGCTTTCCGTAAAAAATTTTAATTTTTTTTCTATCTTATGTGGGGGGTAGAGGAGGAAGGGAAAGAGACAGAGAGGGGACTATCTTTGGAAGTCGGCGTAAAGCGGAGCAATTGAGGTGTGTATGTGAAGTTGTTTTGTTAGCGTGTGTGAAGAGACAGAGAGATCAATGGTGCTGGTGTGTGTGTATGTGATTGAGAGAGAGGGAGATAACTGATTATTAAAAAAAAATTTTTTGTGACGAATGATTGACAGAGAAAACGAGAGAGAGAGGGAGAAGTTATGTATGTGTGAATGGCTTCAGTGACACAAACACATACGTACGTACACCTATTGCATAAGTTTTTGCATATATGTTCATATGCGTGAGAGAGAGAGAGAAGGTATGTTTTTTTGCATGTATGTTTATGCAACGCTCTGCTATGTATAAAAAGCAAAAACAAAAAAACATACCCTCTCTCTCCCTCCCTCACGAACATGTATGCAATAGGTGTACGTAAGTGTGTGTGTGTGTGTGTGTGTTACTGAAACCATTCATACATACATAACCTCTATCTCTCTCTTTTTCTGTCAATCACTAACACATTCATTCACAAAAAGTAAATAAAAAAAATACAGTTATCTCTCTCTCTCTCTTTTCACACACTAACAAAACAACTTCACATATACACCACACTTTCTGTGAAGAAACAAGACCGTTCAAGGTACGTTTCAACGTGTCGTTTAAAGATTTGGTCAATCATTACACGTATAGCAGTGCATGTAAACCAGCGTTTTCGAATGCTATGTTATCGAGTATTACTCTGTATGGGGAAAGCAAGAGTATATTTATCCCATACTCATTATAAGATAAACACAATTTGTTTCCTCATAACTTACAGAAAAATAGATACTTTTTAATGTCGGAGGGTGTTGATTATGATTATATAAGAATTTAATGCAAAAAGATCCCTTTTTTTAAAACTGGTAGATGTGCATATATACATACAGACAGACAGCCATGTATCACGTAATTTTTTTCAAAATTTCAAATTTCATTTCATGTTTCAACGTGTGCACCCCTATCAATTTTTTTTCTGCCTTAAATTCCAATATAATCGTAATCTACACCATATTAATGATATTTGTAGAAACTTTCATTAATAAGTACCTATTTTTCTGAAAGTTATGAGGAAACAAAATCGAGGGTGGGCATATATAGCAGATAAGGTTAACATGCCTGTTTACCGTAATAAATCTAAAATAAAAAATACGGGAAAACTTTTGGAATAGCTGTCACGAATAAAATGGATATTCTTTTAGAGGGGGAAGCGATATTTTTAGTCCTTTTATAATATCCCACATTCTAAAGCATGTAATTTGCAATTAAAATACCTTTTATTCCGAAAGTCCGCCGAATACGGAATGGTCACAGCTGCAACACCTTATTTCTAGGTTTGCTGGATCAGGCGGTATTCCTATAGGCACTTCGAACTACTCTTTATCAAGTATTTCTTCGGATCCGTATGTTTTAATCATCGTAATGTTACAAATCTGAAAAGAAAAGGTAAAAAATTATGGCTTTTAACGTGCTAGATAATTTCTGACTCTATAGTAATGCCCAGACTGATTTACCTTTTCGCTAAACAACCTGATTAAGCCGGCCAATTAAATCTAAGTTATTTGAGTATTTTACATCATTTAATAAAGAATAGGCTGTTGAGTTAAAATACAGTTGGAATTGGTAATTTCAGCCAATCATTCTTTCAGGTGTTGATAAAATGTATGCCAATAATATGCTTAATTGTCAATGCAATTAACCTTTTCAATATTCTACTAATTTATGACCTTCTGTCAATCTTGAAATCAATATAGATTAATAAGTATTAATTCATAACGGATGAATTATTAATAACAACCGTATGTTTTGCAACTAGTGAATTCGTTCAAGTCAAGAATCGAAACCGGATTCCCTCGCGTTTTCATTTTGTTAACGGTCAAGGTAATCGTGACTTCAAATAACAAAGGAGAAACTCTATATTATTTTTTTTAATGGGAAGTGGTTCCCTTTTTATATCCAAGAGCACCTCACACCTGTGTTTATGTGAAATATACAAGATTAAGATTATCGCCGAGACAGATCAAACAAAAGTTATTCCGCTAGAGCAATGTTAAAAATATACTACGTAAAAGATTATTTAAGTTCATTTGAATGTAACTTTTGTCTTTTTCACACGTGTTTTTCATTTCTGTACGAATCTCTCGAAATTTAAACATCATCTGCTAACTAAATTCCCTATAAGGTTATAAAACTAAATATAAGATTAAAAAAACTATCATTAGATTTTTCTCCCGGAACAATTTTATCTTTTGACAGATAAGAAAACATTTGGTAGGGATGAGGACGAAAGCAGGTAAAACACTGACTTACCGCAAATACACGAAGGTTATAATATCACACTTTTTATAACTTTCCTATTTATTTCCCTTGAACATGGTAACATTATCATCTGACCATGTGCAAGGGTTACGAAATGAAACTGACATTCACCTTAACGACACGGAGTGTCGGACGAGAGAAAAAGACCACTAGAGTGATGTCCCTTGTGTCATTAATTTATATCTAAATAAACGAGTTAACGAAACTGAATTTTGGAAGACAAATTTCCTAAAAAGTCAGTTTTTTTAGTTGTTTGTTTTTCTTCTTCTTCTCCGTATCAGTTGTCTCCCAGCTCAATAACCAGGTAAGAACTATGTTCACTGTTCACTCTACATTTTGTTATACAAACAAAATAATTACATAATAAAGAAATAATTGACCTAATAATCAAATATACAAAGCACAAAGACGCAAAAAACATTTATTTCACTGAATATGTAATTTACATATAAAAGTACTTTGTATACTTTTTCTGCTTTTTTTTTTTCGTGTCTCTAGTTTTGGTTGGCATATAACAAGTAACTCATTCTGCTGTAGTATTTTCATTATTATTATTCGTTCTTACGTTCTAAGTTCAAATTCTGCCGAGGTCGACTTTGTCTTTCATCCTTCCGGGGTTTATGAAATAAGTACCAGTTATGCAATGGGTCGATAGAATCAACTATTTCAGGCCTTGTGCCTATAGTAGAAAGCACTTATTATTCTTATTCGATATAAATTTTGCTCGAGTGCTGTAAGTTTATTTACTTTCAATCTTTCAACAATGAAAACAATAATAATAGTGGGTGGAGGGAAAATCAACGAGAGAGAGGGGGGGGGAATAGATGTATCATTGATGATATGAAGGGAGTGAGATAGAAACGCAAAGCAACGTTGCTATTGAACCACAAGACATGACAAAATACATGAATGACATAAAAAACAACATCGAGGATAAATATTGAAATAAAAGCAAAAATATTCGAAAATATTCAACAAAAGCAACACAAACAATGCCAGGTTTTTCGATAAAATTATAGAGCAACAATGAGTAGAACTTACCCTTGACAATAATTTCAGGAAAAAGAAAATACAAACACTGCCTGATTAAACAATACCACCAGTTAAGAAGAAAATGATTAGCAAAAGAAACCTAATCTTTAGATGCATCAGCAAAAAGACAGGAAAAATAAACAATCTGACCCCAGCATTAGGTTGAGAAATGCTTGAAAGATGTTTGGAATTCAATATTGCATGTGAGGAGAGGAAAAGAGTTTGGTACAGGAGTAGCTCTGTCATAAGGAAGAGAGGGTTAAGAAAATAGCCATAAATACATGCTCCTCAAAAATGTATTAATACCTACCTATCTGGGAACATATATAAAGTAACATTTTCTAAAGTGTTTCTCAAATCAAGCATCTAATAGTTTACCATAATATTGGATGAACATGGTGACATATTTACCATTGGATCCCCCCCCCAGCCAGAAACTGATCAACAGTTAAAGTAGAGGTGGAAATGCTGTTCAGAGCAGAAAATTTCCAAAGAATCCTTGACATTTACACAGAGAGAAGGGGAACCCATGTCAGTGGTGGTAGAATGTAGAAAGGCTAAATGTTATGCCGACAGGAGCACCACCCATCAACAAGTTTCCTGCTTTCAGGCAATATAAATGAAAAGGAGCCTCTCCCCACCTGATGCCAACCAACATCACACCCACATCAACACCTACTGCAACAAGAATGACAGTAAACTAATGCATTGCCAAGACTGCACAGCAGAGTTTGCTACCAACACCCTTAGAAAAGCAAACTTCTCTAGAATGACCTGCTCCTCAAACCAACACTGACATCAGCACCAATACCAACAACAGTTTAAGTAACATGACCACATGTTTTGGCCAGACTTCACCATCTCCCCCTCATTCAACAAATGAGAGGGAGAAATAAGAGTGGACTAAAACATGATAAAAGAGAACATGACAAAAAAGGCAAGACAAAGAAAAGAGAAAAGCCTTGTTACAAAAAATAAGAAACAGAAGGGATCCCATTTGAAACCTTACAAATCAACAAACTCTCAACACAAATATCAAAACAGAATGAAATACCACAAAAACAAAACCAAAAACCAACACAATTGCAGCCAAACTCACAATCACTACTACCCACAACAACAGGAAAACACTCAAACACAGCAACAACCACAGCAACAACCACAGCAACAACCACAACAACAACCACAGCAACAACCACAGCAACAACCATAGCAACAACCACAACAACAACCACAACAACAACCACAGCTGAAACACCAATAGCAACAGCTAAATGAGTCAAAATTTCTAGAAACAAATGCCATCAACTTCCCTGTTATATGGCAGTGAGTTTATAGAATGTCTATCAACATACATAAAAGATAAAATAGTGACAAAAGAGAAGACATTTGGGGAATTTATCCTCAAAACTCCCAAAGACAAATTGTTGGTAAAGATGTACAAAACTCTTCTTGACCAATTTCCCATCAAGTTTGGGAATTTTCATGAAAATAATGCCAAAACAGTTTTAGATGGGTCATTCAAGAAACATTTGTTCAAGGAAAGAACTGGAAAACCGAGGTGAATGACTTCTCCCCTTTTTTTTTCTCCAACAAACATGGCTGTACTCAGAGTGGGTATGAAAATGTGTGTAACCTGGGATCAGCCAGGAAGGGGGGCCACGTGCTCAATGGCCTCAGGTCTTGACATAGATATGGTAGCCATCAGTGAGACCAGAATCTCTGTAGTGCATGCATTCCTTTCCATTTTCTATGACTATGAAATATTTTCATCTTGTCTGGTGGGGGCTGGGAGGTCGGGCAGCAGTGTTATTCTGGAAATCTTGAGATCTCAAAGTGTGGGTAATCTTCTTGGACTAGATGGTAATTTGGTTGTCCTGGACATGAGTGACAGTGAAGATGGTTTGTTTAGGCTAATGGTCATTTATGCCCTCACAGGAGCTAAAAGGCTAGCGTTCTTTGACCTCCTGAAAAAAAGCATTCCTGAGAACATCCCAATCACTATTGCTAGTTAGGGATTGGAAATGTATTTTGGATGCATGGAAGGACTGTGTGGGGCTTGCATATAGCAAAGGGGGTGCAAAAGCCTCAAAAACCTGCAGCTACTAACAGTTTAATAGCACTGACTGAATTTTCTTGCTATGTCAGTTTGGACATGAAGCAACAGCAGATGTCATCTAGATTGTGTCTAGATAGAGTATTTTTTTATGGCAGGGGATAGGAATGGAATTGGATGTCTACAGTTCAAGCTAGTCAGCTACACCGAGAACAAATTTGTTATCTTTTCAGTCAATAGATATAGGACCCATAGACAGGGGACTAGTTACTGGAAGTTGTATACACCATTACTGGCATGCAAAGACCACAGGGATCGAATTAGCTAAGCAATAGTTCACAGAAGCAATCAACAGCAACTGGAATGAGTTGTTCTAAAGAGGGCAATTAGAACAGAATCAATAGCATTTTCCAAAGAGCTAGTAATAGAGAGAACTAGAAAGCAAACATTAAACGATGATGATGATGATGATGGTATTCAAAGACTACAAAACAAACACCCACAAAATCATCTCACAAGAAAGTTTGTATAGCATTTATTTTGAGACATGCTCATCAAATCCCTCTCAAATCCAACCTTATTGTCTGAGAACAGAAAAAGACAGGTAGTTGAAATGGAATAGTATTAACAAAAGTAGGAAAGTAGAAACTTTGTGATTGTATCACAGAAAAATCTTTAAATACATTCATTTAATGTCAAAATTTTTCTTTTTTTCCTTCTTCAGTCTGCTCTCTCTATGTCCCTCTAGAAAAGTGAGAGATACAGGATGAGAATTACACATGAAGAGAGAGACAAAAATGGATAAAAGGAGAGGAGTTCTGATGGTAATGGAAAATCATTGGCATAAAACAGTTTGTGGTGAATCTTGATCAGTGAATCCTCAAATAAAACTCCACTGGCTACATATATTAGACGTATCTTTCCTGTTGCACCAGTCTAGTCAGCTGAAATGAGTACCAGCCAAGTGCTCATGCAGGCTCTCTCCTTCCAGCAGTTACATTCTCAATGTTCTGCTTGCTAGAGAGTAGGAGAACCAAGAGCGTGTCTGTCTGCTTGTAACTACACATGCACCTAAAATATTGAATGAAATCAAAGTAAATATTACCAAATCATCTTCATTTCTGAGCATCAACCATAGATATTACTCAAGTAATTGTCTTTCATAACAGGAGGACAGTAAAAAAGGAAAAGTAAAAGAAATGAAATAGAGTCAGATAAATTTTACTGAGGGAGAGGAGTAATTTTGCATCTACCCAATATCATTTTCTTGATATCTATATATCTATGAAGATGGAATAATTACCATGTGTGTGTGTGTGTGTATGCAAGCACACGTCTGTATATATACAGGGGTTGGACAAAATAATGGAAACACTGAGCATCATAGCATCATAATTTTGAAATATCTATAAAAACCATCAAAAGCTTGTTTATTTTTATGTTTTTTGATTTATTATTAGTGTTGTTTGATATGTTTTGCTAAAATTGCTGTTTCTTTTCAGATATCATTGGAAAGAGGTAATTAAAATTCATTAAAATGACAGATCTATTGGACTTTCAAAGAGGTCAATTTGTTGGTGCTCGTATGGCAGGCAAAAGCATAATGAAAACAGCCAAAATGTCTGGTGTATCAAGAAGTACTGTCTCAAAAGTAATGACAGCATTTAAGAAAGACAGAAAAACCTCCTCATTGAAACAAAACTCCAGAAGAAAACCAAAACTTTCAGATAGGGACTGTTGGACTCTTATGCGAATTGTTAGAGAGGATCACAAAAGTACAGCTCCCAAAATTACTGCAGAGCTTAATGACCACCTCAAGAAACCAGTTTCCACAAAAACTGTTTTCTGAGAGTTGCACTAAGCTGGATATCACAGGAGGGCTGCAATCAGAAAACCACTACTTTCAAGAACAAATGTTGCAAAGCGTTTAGAGTGGAGTAAAAACCCTAGAGCAGTGGAAGAATGTTATTTCCTCAGACGAGTCATCCTTTACCCTATTTCCAACCACCGGCCGAGTATATGTGTGGAGAGAGCCAAAAGAAACATTTGACTGAAACTGCCTTCTTCCAACTGTTAAACATGGAGGAGGATCTGTGATGATCTGCTGGGTTATATCTTAGAAATCCACCAGCCTAATGGTTTCCCTTCATAGCAGAATTTATTGTCAAGACTATTTAAGCATTTTATCTGATCTAATTCATACTATGGTTGTGGAACTGTTTCCTGACGGAAACGTGATCTTTCAGGTTGATAATGCACCAATTCACACAGCTAAAGTTGTTACTGAATGGCACAAGGAACTTTCTAGTGAAGCTGAACATCTTATTTGGCCATCACAGTCCCCAGCTCTCAATATTATTGAACATTTATGGTGCATTTTAGAGAAACAAATAAGGAGTCAATATCCTCCACCATCATCACTACAAGAACTGGAGACTGTTTTAGATGAAGAATGGACAAAAATTGCTTTGGAAACAATTCAAACTTTGTACAAGTTTAGACCTCGTAGAATTCAAGCTGTAATTACTGCCAAAGACCAAATGTTAGAATAAATTTGTTTGAAATGTTAAGGTGTTTCCATTATTTTGTCCAACTTCCGTATATACATATATATATGCTAGCAGAGATGCCTGGCATTGCTTGGGATTAAAACGGCATAGTTTTTTATTGTTTTATTTGTTTCAGTCATGTGATTGCAGCCGTGCTGGTGCACCACCTTCAGTCAAAGATATCGACCCCAGGATTTATTCTTTGTAAGCCTAGTACTTATTCTATCAGATTGTTTTGTCAAATGGCTAAGTTACAGGGACGTGAACACAGCAACATCGGTTATCAAGCGATGATGGGGGTACAAACACAGACATACACACACACACGCGCATATATACATACATACATATATATATATATATTATACATATATAAATATATATACATATATATACACATGCATATATACATGTATATATATATATATGTACATATGCATGTACATATATATATATATTTGTTGTTGGCACTCCGTCGCTTACGACATCGAGGGTTCCAGTTGATCCGATCAACGGAACAACCTGCTTGTGAAATTAACGTGCAAGTGGCTGAGCACTCCACAGACACGTGTACCCTTAATGTAGTTCTCGGGCAGATTCAGCGTGACACAGTGTGACAAAGCTGACCCTTTGAATTACAGGCACAACAGAAACAGGAAGTAAGAGTGAGAGAAAGTTGTGGTGAAAGAGTACAGCAGGGTTCGCCACCATCTCC
>NC_068997.1:5541435-5541918 GCF_001194135.2 Octopus bimaculoides
TATATATACACACACACACACACACATATATATATATATGTGTGTGTGTGTGTGTGTATATATGTATATATACACACACACACACACACACACACATATATATATATATATATATATATAAAATATATAGTTTTAGGGAAAATAACCAATATTATTATTATATATATATATATATATAAACATATATACACCATACACACATATGTACTGAGTTTCTCTTTCTCTCCTCACTCATACACACAATTACACAAGCCAAATATATTTTTCATGTTTATTGCTTTGCTTAAAATGTACACTGTTCATAGTTATTCAGTGTCTCTATTGAAAATAGGTTTCTCACATTATGGTTGTTTTTATTGTTGCTTTCCCCTGCTTGAGCAGGTCTGTAACATGGAAAGCATGTTACCTAATGTCAGTAGGACAGACATGCTATACACACACAAACACATATGTATATATATATATATATATATATATATATAT
>NC_068997.1:5542506-5552659 GCF_001194135.2 Octopus bimaculoides
TATGTAGGTATGCATACACACACACATATAAAACTGTTAATGTAACTGCTAATCCACAAAACTCTTAGCCCTTGTGTGTCTCAGTTGCTTCTACTAAATATTAATAGAAGATACACACACACATATATTTATACATATCTGTACACACACACAACACACACACACATATACCACAGCTTAACAAGTCTAATACACCCCCTATCCCATCACATTTCAAAGATGGAAACTGGTTGGTACACTGTAAGAGATTTAGCTGCTATCCCAAGCATGTTAAATAACAGCATAGAATCTCCCCTGGCGGTTAGTAAGGACTAGCCCATTTTAAACACTTTTCCTTGGACTATGTGAAAGGATATTTTGTAACTGTTTTAAACAGAGCTAGACTCTGCATAAAAGTTTTCTCACTGGCTGTTTCAGCATACGGTTGACTGGGTCAGCTGTAGATTAGAGCAGTCAACTGTGAAAACATATTCAAACAATTATTATGTAAATATTTAAAACCTGCAAAACCTATTTCTAGTACATGTACTATATGTTGTGGATGTGTATACACATACACACACACAATATATGATATGCATACATTTGCACACTATATGCATTAAATATATACACATACACTCACATATATATGTATATATATATATATATATATGCATGAATGTGTGTATGTGTGTGTAGCAGTTGCCAAAATATCTTCATATCCTACAAAGTAACTTGTGGTCCTAGTCATAGATTCCATATTTATTGTGAGCCTACAGGCTCATTAGGCTGGTGTTTATCTCATTTTGTCCCATGGTGTATAAGCAAACGAGAGTACAATACACTGTCTTCCACAAAGCAATACAACAGTTCGTTCCAGGGTTAACCCTCAGCTATTGCTGTGGCTCATTTGTGGATGAAGTGACTAGAATAAGTAGGGAAGTATCTTGCTCAAGAATACTGTGTCACCTGGTTTGGGAATTGAAACTACAACCTGAAGATAATGAGTCTCATGTCCTGACTGTTAGACCACATACCTTCACATACTTCCTTTAGGCAGTATATTTGAGTTTTGTTCTTTCTGTGCTGACTACCTGGTAACTCACTTGGTTGAACTAACATTGTACTGTCTAGCTTCTTGTGTATCTGTCTACTAAATTACATATGGATACACATACACATCCATATACAGATGTAGATATACATACAAATATATATCCATATATTGTTTGTTTTTTTGTTTTGTGCCAACTTAATGAATAAATTGAGTTTATGTTTGCTCCCTGTCTATTATTCCTAAACAGTATTTATATTTTGGACACTGCTGACACCATTGGATTGAATCAGAAGTCCTTATGGTGTTGAAACCATAATGATTTCTAATAGTGGGTGGTTGATGATGGGATGCCTATGTTCATTCATTTGTATATGTTTTTATCAGCTTTTTGTACCCCATTTATTTTTTCATCATTTCAGTGTCATGTTTCTGATGTTTTGATTTGTGTTAATTTGTCAGACTTCATTAATTGGTTTATATGATTATTGCTCACCATATTAGTTATAGTGGATTTGTTGCATATATATATATATGGTTTTACAAATATTGTGCAACATATCAAGACATGTCAAGTAGCTTAGATGTGCTTTCATAATGGACTGAAAGCAAATGACACCATCAACAAAACCATTGTTTACAACCAGAAAACACATGTGTAGACTAGAGAGATACAAACTCACACACATATTATGTATTGGATTGGTCAAAAAGCTCATTCAGTTTTTGTCAACACTAAACTTCAAGCACTCTAATAGATAGCTAACTTCGCTCTGTAATAGGTAGCTAATTTCATTCTGTTCCTTATGCATGTACACTTGTTAGTCACTTGACATTTCTATATATAGCTCAACATGAACTTGAGACAAGATAGGTTGTCTTTTGTATGCTTGGGATCACCCTGAAGATGAAGAGCCAAAACAGATATTATTTAAAAAAAGGCAAGAAAACAGCAGAAACATGCAGGAACATTATATGACTGGGATGATTGCAGATATTCTCCAAGTAGCTAAATTGAGTGTTGAATATCACCTGCATCAACTTGATTATGTCAGCAGGCTTGATGTTTGAGTCCTACATCAATTGAATGAGGTTAACCTTGCCCATAAGTGACTGGTATTAGGAAGGGCATCAAGTTTTAGAGACCATGCTAAAGTGAACACTGGAGCAAAAGGCAGTCCTTGGGTCTACTGGATCCTGTCAAATTATCCAAACTATGGCAGCAGGAAACATGGATATTAAATGATGATGATGATGATGATGATGATGATGATTTAAACTGTGATTGAAGTTAGGACAAGTTCCTCTTGGAGGAATAATCAACTTCATTCAACCTTTCAACAAACACATATATTTCTCACATTGGCCAAAATGTCAGAACTCAACACATGACATGCCCTATGAACAGAGTAATATTTTCCAAAATTGTTCTAATAAGGTTCTTCTTACTTTGATGTGCCTTGTTGGAAAAGGTGCGCCACTCACACTTCATGGCTCAGTGAATAGGATTCATAGATTATTCAACCATGAAAACATCCTCTTAGAAGTTGTATGCAAATATCAAAAACCTACAAAACAAACTCCTCCCAACACACACACTCTGTACCTTGCACATTTACCTGTGTCTATGCCAGTGTGTATATATGCTTATATGTATGTATATATATATATATATAGTGTGTGTGTGTGTGTGTAAACATACATATGCGTCTCTCTCTCTTTCTCTTACTATATATATATATATATATATATATATATATACACATACTATATACTTTTACATGTTTCAGTCATTGGACTGTGGCCATGCTGGGACACTTCCTTCATAAATTTAGCCAATCATATCAACCCTCAATACTTACTTCAGTCTAGTACTAATTTTATTGATCTCTAATTTATCAAAACGCTAAGTTAAAGAATATAAAAGATCACACTATGTAAACATGGGTTTTTAGACTGGTCTCAGCAGTAATACAGATCTACACTAACACTTTCATATACACCCACATACACATACTCACAAGCATGTACACATGAATTCATACATACACACACATGCACATGCACACACAATATAAATCTACCTCTAAGTCACTTGTTCATTTTGAAACAACTAAGTCTCCATCTGCCCCTCCTTTATTTGATACCCTTTCACCTGTCTATCACACTTTTATTCTGCTCCCTGTACCAAGCCACCTGTGTAATGAGGGAAACTTTCAGATCTGTTCATATGCAATCCCTTCTCCTATCACTCATACTCCTCTTGAAGCACAAGGAATGGGCTGACATAAGACTGTAGTAAAAAAAACACTTGTTCTAGCTATCACACATACATACACACACACACATTATTTTTTAGCAACAGTAACATTGATGTTGATGTTGTTTAGTCCCAGGTCAACTTCAGTTAAACAAGGTTTTTTGAGGAAGACTGGTTGTTACCCATGCAGGCAAGTTTTTCTTTTCAACACCATTAAAGTTTATCCAAAAGAAAGGCTGTCAACTTGAACCAACATACCTTGGCACCAGTGTTGTTTCAAGCACTGCTGTCAGAACACAGAGCTGGAATAGATACCACAAGACAGCTTCAATCTTCAAACCCCCAATCATCAAACAAGTTTGCCAGTTCACCATCCCAAATTAATATTCTTATTTTATCAACTCCAAAAGGATGAAAGGCAAAAATTACCTTAGCAGGAATTGAACTCAGTAAGTCAAAACAAATACTGTGAGCTGTTCTATCCAACATTTAAACAATTCTGCCAATTTGCTGCTTCCAACTTACAGAACAGCTGGCCACCACTCTCACTTCCCCAGGTCCCTCCTGTATTTAAAACCCAGCACTCTCTTACTGTCTTCACTATCCATCACTCACACTTTGTCTTTACAGCAAGCATTACCATTATACACTTCTAACCAGCTCTCCCTCATGCTCAGGTGACTAATTATCAACATCTAATACACTCTCTCCAGTATATTTTCAGAGCACCTACACCAACAGCTAATTAGGTCACTTATGTAACAGAAATTATTAACAACTAAAGAGACTTCCTAGCATTTAAGAAACTCTATTTCCCTTGTGCACTCTTCATACTTATTGCCCCAGTTTACCTGCTGCATATGAAGTTTACTCTTTCTGCTAGCCCATCTCTGACCTCATCCCTCTACACCTCTTGAGTCAGGTACACTGTAGAGAATTTCTCCCTACTCCTTTCCAGCTGATCATGCACAGCTATTGCCCACATTTTAAAATGGGGTTTTGAAAAGTAATAGATGAAGGGAACAGTCAAATTTTATGTGTGTATAATTGTATGTATAAAGAGAGATAGAAAAAATAATAATGAACTTATTGCATAGTGCCATGCACTATGCATCAGAAAAGGTCGCCAAAAGTGCATGTACAGCACAGAATAATGCATAAAAAGAAAGGCAAGTGAACAAACAATCATAGGTGTATGAACATGTTTCCATAAGTTGTAACATAATATTTTTTCTACTAGAGGTCATCAATTTGGGAGGGGGGGGGCTTGTCAATTACATCAACGCCCATGCTCAAATGGCACCTATTTGATTGACCTCAAAAGGATGAAAGGCAAAGTTGACCTTGGCAGAATTTGATCATAAAGGCAGATGAATTGATGTTAAGCATTTTTTGTTATATAATATAGGCTGTGTGGTAAGTAGCTTGCTTACCAACCACATGGTTACAGGTTCAGTCCCACTGCATGACACCTTGGGCAACTGTCTTCTACTATAGCCTCGGGCCGACCAAAGCCTTGTGAGTGGATTTGGTAGACGGTAACTGAAAGAAATCCGTCGTATATATGTATATATATATATATATGTATGTGTGTGTATATGTTTGTATGTCTGTCTTTGTCTCCCCAACATCGCTTAACAACCGATGGTGGTGTGTTTACATCCCTGTAACTTAGCAGTTTGGCAAAAGAGACCAATAAAATAAGTTTGGTACTTGCATATCTATGGTACCTTATCAATACTTGATGTCTTCATGCCAGCACTTTTACTGGCATGGAATAATTCGGCAATTACACTTCTACGGTTTAATTCTTTATTAACATTTATAATTTGTTCAATCTGAAATACAAGATATTACAAGTGATTATTCAAGCTGGGAATATTTAATATTCAGACTCCAACAAAATCTATACAATTAAAAATATACCCATTTGAAACTTGTCTCAATTTACCTGTTACACCCTGCATGTATGTGTGTGTGTGTGTATATATGCAGTTTCCATCTAATCAACTCACATGGCTTTGATCTACCCAGTGCTATCGCAGAAAAGACTTGCCCAAGGAACTGTACAGTGGGAATGACATCAAGACCACATGGATAGGAAGCATCTGTGCTTATACCACACAGTCATGCCTCCACTTATCTATCTATTGGTCTATAAATATAGATGTGTATATATATATGCGTGTGCGTGTGTATGTCTATATACATAGTGGAGGCGCATGGCTCAGTGGTCAGTGTTGGAATCATGATTGTATGATTGTGGTTTCAATTCCTGTACTGTGTGATGCGTTGTGTTCTTGAGCAAAACACTTCATTTTACATTACTCTAGTTCACTCAGCTGGTAAAAACAAGTAATCCTGTGAAGGACTGGCATCCTAACCAGGAAGGAATATACATGCCCAACAAACCAGGAAACCAGTTCTATGGGATTAGCCATATATATATTCGCCATGATAGATCACTAGCCACTACACATTCTTTATTTTCTCTTCTTGTTTCTTTCTGTGGAAAAGCGTAGGCTTGAAACGTTAAAAACTTTTTCACTTCCCGAGTGTTACATTAATACATCTGTTTGTTGTCTACACCACCTGTCTTCATCTTTTGTTTTTTTGTGAATTCTCCCTATATATATATATATATATATATATATATATATAGTTACTTCCTGACCACATGGCCTTGGATGCAGTCTTACTGCATAGAACCTTAGGTAAGTGTCTTCAACTATAGACTCAGGTTGACCAAAACCTAGACAGAGGGTTGATGTTGCTTCAGGTAACACCTGGGCTGGTATATGTATCCTTATCTTAGAGTATAAGATAAAGCATAAAATTCTCAAATGAAAGTGAAAACCAAAAAAATATGGAAAAGGTAGTGGGGACATCACCACCTTTTTTTTTTCTTTTTCAGCATTGTAATCTTAAGTCTTCAAAGAAATCAAGTTTTTTAGTACTCTAGACAATTTCCGACTCTATCCTACAGGAATGCTAGTGGATGCATTTGATCCTACATCTTTTGTCAAGGCCGACCTGGAAATAAACAGCAGTAGCAGCTACTACTACAACTACTGTTGCTGCTACTACTACTATTTGTGGTCTTCAGACAATTTGTTTATTATACTCATTCAATCGCTTCATTGGGATCGACTTTTAGGATTTGCTCGTGCCTATCATATTCCTGGTAATAAAATCGATTGTAAACATCCTGCGAAAAAGTCAGGATCGATTACAAGTAGGAGCTCTCGGTCGACCATTTAGCAATGGATGTATCGTATAGGCATTCTACCCGTTTTTTTTCTTTTTTTTTTCTCAAAAATTTCTTCAGATAACAACAGAAATTACGATTTTGTTACATACATAAATAAATGAATAAATGATATACTATCGCAAGTGTGCCCCCTCTAACTTTGTTTTCTCATGTCTTTCAGAAAAATGAGTATTTTTTTTAATGAATTTTCTAATTTCTTCATTTCTTCATTTTTCACATTTTTCTGTAACTCTAACCCTAAAATCTCAACCCCAACCCTAAAACCCTAACCCTAATCCTAAGACCCTAACCCAAACCCTAACTCTAAAACTCGAACCCTAACTCTAAGACTCGAACCCTAACCCTAAAACTCTAAAGCTAAAACCAGTACAAACGAACGAAACATTGTCATAATTAACGGTACCACCAATAGTTGTTGTTGACAAACAACGGCAGTAATTTTATTCAAGGGAAAAGATCCCATTACACCGCCAGAACGTCTTGTTGACAAACCACAGCAGTAATTGTTTTCACCTCAATAGACGTCATTGATTGGTTGAAATTACTGAAATATGACAACTTTAACATGAAATAACTTCGAAAATAATGAATTTTCTTAAAAACGCCAAGAGTAAATGATGTTTTAAATGACACGTTCTACCAGTATACGAAATTTGAAACTGTTTAGTTACAAAAAATTATTTTTTCTATGTGTCGGCCAAAGATCCAGAAATGTGTAGAAGACAAGCAAAATTTTGCACAACGACCCAGAGTTACTGTAATGTGAGTGAGAAAACTGGAAGAATATTCTGAAGGGAGCAGTCAAATACGAAGCTGTCACTCCAAGAAATGAGAGAGGGATAGAAATCTTAGGTGGGAAAATTAGGTAGTAAACTCTCATATTTAGACTCGGTCGAAAGCCTTGTGGTGTCAAGGGCAACACCATTACTTTTGCCCAAGTTCATAAAGGGTTAACCCACTAGTGTGCATAAAAGAGATGGTTGATCTGGTTCTTTGAAAACAATTCTAGTTGTTAGTTAAAAGTGAAAGAAACCCAAGTAAATTACTTTTCTTTTTCTTCAAGTGGCAACAAGCATATTACAATGGGAGTTTATTGTTGATGTGTATCTTAAAATCCATTCAGTTGCTGGAACATCTATAAAGGATAACTTCTTGGTGTATTGGTAAATTAGCATCTCTCTCTGAGGAATACCTATGAGAACAATTGAATTCAACAGAGCTCCGCATCTCCATTTCACTGAAGGTGGAATCCAACATCTGTGGGTGACTGGGCTGTCACTGTGGTAGGCTCCTTGATTCCACAGCCCTTCACGGTTTGTCATGGTAGTCATTTTGCTTGTCATATCAAGTTAAACTTAAGCAGGCCCTGGCTCGGATTAGTATCTCCTCAGTTCTGCAGCCTGTGGGATTATCCAGAAGTGACGGGAAGAGACCAGCTGGTCCCTGAGAAAGAGGTAGGTGCGTCATCTAGGACACCAGTTTGTGACAACTTTGCTCCCTCACACATTCTGAATGCTATGGTAAATAGAATGGTCACTGCTTCTATAGCCGAGTGGAACAAAATCCTAAAGTATAGGGACCTGTGAATAAACCATTTCTTCCAGCCTGTGGTGTTTAAAATGTTTGGAGGGGCTGGACTGCTAATAGCGAAGTTCTTGTCATCGTTGACCGCTTGCCTTGCCGAGGTATTAGGTGATGCCTGTGAGGGTGCTTAGCTGTTCCAATGCCTTAGTCAAACCATCACCTGTGTTAATACGGCGAGCATGTTGGCTTGCTTCAGTAGGTTCAGTCGAACTTTGTGGGGTGCGACCAATTGAGCACTTGGTGTTGAATTTATGTTCTTTTCTTCTCTTTGCCTTTCTTTCTTTCTTTCTTTCTTTCTTTCTTCATTCATTGTGTTTTCTTCAGTTTGGGATTTTTATTTTGATATGATTTTGTATTATATACATATCATATACATACATGTTAGATTCCAATAAACATTACAAGCTAACAAAATACAATGTTCTGTCACATACACCTTGTTGGCGTCATTGGTGTTTAACCTAGGTAAGCCCTGATTGAACAATTCTATTATCGGAGGTACTCAACTGTGACCATCCCGTCATTTTCCTATGTGGTGTGGTGTGGTGTGGTCTCTCACTGTATGAGTGTCCAGATGTGATTGGGGATAGGAGCACCAAGAGCGTGGATGGGTGGAGATTACAAGAATGCATGGGATATTGAAAGATGGGGAATGGGTGAGAGAAAGGAAGAAGGGTAACAACTGTTAAGATTAGATAGAGCTGAAGGGAGGATGACCAATGATGCATGAAATGGGGGGAAGTAGTGGGGAGTAGATGACTGACAGCACAGAAAAATGGGGTAAGGGAGAGTAAAATAATAATAATGATGCAGTAAACAGAAGGATGAGAAAAATGACATGTGGTCGTGTAGGTTGAAGGAATGTATGGGGTATGTAATCAATAAAAAGTGTGAGGAGAGAGAGAAAAGGAAAGATTAAAGGTTTTGATGTCACTAGTGTTAGAGGTCGAAGGAGAGTCATGGACTCTGTTCCTTCCTCCAGACTCAGCAACTTCAAAAAGTATTCATTGGATAATATAGTCTCAGACATATAAAAAGAACTAGGTGGTCACAGCTTGGATGTCTTTAGTCATATGCAGGCTGGATTAACCATTGACACTTGCATTCCTGTTGAAAGACACTGCCTTTCTTTCAATTAATCTTGAAGATAATGAAAATTTATCAAAATAACTTTGTTTTAATTAAATAGGCATTTGGAACAAATTGACAGGAAATTTTGGTGGAACATTTTAATTTTGACCCCTTTCAAACAGGATGTAATATAGAATCAAGGGTAGATTGGTATGAGAGAGATTCAGCAAAATATATGGTTAGGGGACTAAGAAAGGAGAACCACAGAGATTTTTCCAGTGCCATTTTTACCATTGACAAAATGGTGCAGCTTAGCCATGGTCATACAAAAAGTGTTGAAATTTTGTATTTTTTCCTGTTAGTAAATGATTGCTTAATGATATTTAGTGTTAAATAAAATAAACAAGTGGTATACACACACACACACACACACACACACACATATAATGTATATGTGTATTTGTGCGTATGTTTATGTCTTACATATATATGCCTGTATATGTATGTAACTATGTGCATGCATCTGTGTATTTTGATGTATAAATGTATATTATAGATGGTCTAGTATGGGCATATACTGTTGTAAAATATTTATGTAATGCGACATGTAAATTTTAATTTTAATTTTAATGTATTAATTGATTTATATTTCGTATATAATTATTTACAATATATATTTTGAATCTACTCTTCGATTTAAGGTTTTCTCCAATTTTACAATAGGATGAATTTTCACTTATTTTGGCCATTGCATGCTTAAGACCGTTAATTGAAAGGACCAATGAAACAAAAATATTTTTAAAGGTGTATCCTTTAACTAGTTTTGATTACATCATCATTTCTGTTCCATTTTAAGAAAATGGTCTGATAAGCGGGAACATGAAGACTCCGAGTAACAGCTTTTGTTATATTTCTGATGCTTTTAAATAAA
>NC_068997.1:5552723-5558435 GCF_001194135.2 Octopus bimaculoides
TATATGTATGTATGTATGTATATGTATATATAAATAATAACAATAAATGAAGCAAAACTCATATAAATAAAAGTTCCTTTAATTCCTACATATGTTTCAAAATATATGTGCACTCTACTCCAAAGAAGTAAGAGCTGCTGGAATTGCACATATATTCATCGTCAGGGAACCAAGATGTAGAAGCAAGACAAGTGCGAAATGATAAGGTAACTTACGAGTTATAATCTTATAATATTATATGGCCAAGTAAGTGACAGTTAGAAGTAAGAACGCTTGTTTACATAGAGTTATAACAGGAGGGGTGCTGTAAACGCTATACTAAAGGTTAAAATTAAATGATTAAAATGGAGGGAAGGAGGGAAAAATGGTTCACAGTAAAGTAAGCTGAAGCCGTAAACTATAAGCTAATTCAAATGTGGAGGAAGGTGAAGAATGTAAATATAAAAAAATAAATAAAGCATTATAGCCTTGTAATATATTATATTAATATACGGATGTTAACGCAAATTAATGGTAAAACAAGGTACAGGATATTTAGTTGAGAAATAATAATAACAACAATATACATGCTTACAAGGAGAAGATCGGGAATATTTAGTTAAAGTTACTAGTGGTACAAGGACAACTAATGTAGCATTACTGGGAAGGAATTACTTAACCAACTCTAGAAGGGGAAAATAAAAGACAAGTGGCGATGGAGGCAGTAATAGATATTGTTTAAGATTATATTAAAATTAAAATTAATAACATGCTGATTTGAAGCGAAGAATGTAAACATGATAAATGAAACATCATTGCCTTGTTATATATTAATATACGGAAGTTAACGCAAATCAATGGAAGAACAAGGTATAAGATATTTTGTTGAGAAATAATAATAACAACAATATACATGCTTACAAGGAAAAGATCGGATATATTTAGTTAAAGTTACTAGTGGTACCATGTCTTCTGACACCTGCTCAAAAGTGCATCAGGCTGATTACATCATGGCAAAATCTGACATTGTTTGAGGCAGATCCAGCTAGTTCTTTTGAATGCTTCCTAAGCCAGTATGAGTATTGGGTTCATCCATGCAGTGGAAACACCCTCCTCACCTGCTCCAAACAAGCCAAGGTCATTTCATCTGCAGGGAAGGAGATGGCCTCAATTTTCTGGATGCAAATGGCCCACTCAATGTGTGGCAAAGGTGTTGACAGGAATTCCATTTTGTGTACCTAGTGCAAGCTATGGACACATAAAAGGTACAGTGGAATAATAGGAAGGTTAACAGAAAAAGTAGTGTTTGTATGTGGAAAATGTACAGGAGCCATTAAGTCTACAGATACACAGAAAATTGATATTCTGAAATGTCCTGGAAGCTCTCTAGAGGTAGAAGATAATTTCTGCTTCCTATGTGACCTAATTAGCAGTGGAGAAGGTTGTACTGAAAGTGTAATTGGTCAAAAAGGATGGAGAAAGTTCAGAGAGCTTTTACCCCTGTTGCAACCAAGGGTCTCTCTCTCTCTCTCTGAGTGACAGGAAGATCGTATGATGCATTTGTACAAACAGTAATGCTACATGGAGGGCCCTGAATGCAGAAGACATGTAAAGACTAGAGAGGAATGAAGCTGATATGCTCTGCTGGATGTACAATGCCAGTGTACATATGCGACATAGCACTAGCGTAGTGAGAAAAATGTTATACACAAGAGGAATTAGATGCAGTGTGCAAGAGAGAAGACTGTGCTGGTTTGGTCATGTGATGCATGTAGATGAGGACAGTTGCATAAAGAAGTGCCAATCACTTAAAGCGGTTAGAACTTGTGGAAGAGGGAGACCCAGAAGGACATGGGACAAAATATTAAAGGCCAATTTCAAGATACCAAACTTTATAAAGGATATGACAAAGGATCGAGATATCTGGCACCTTGCAGTACTCAAGAAGACTCATCCACTAGAGCAGAATTGATAACGTAAAACAATCTTGATAATGCTTAACTGTGAGGGGCTCTGCCTCACCCTCACCTCCATCCTTGCTATCCCATCAACCTTTCCTCCCACATTTTTATCCCCTAGCACCCATCACTTTTCTATCATCTGAGAGCAGAATAGCACATACTGCATACCTACCCCCTGCCCAGCTTTCTCAGTTAACTTTCTTCCTGCACCTCAAACCACTTCCATTTCCCATTGTCTTCCCTGCCTACTGTCTCACCAATCACCTCCTTTCTGTGCCTTCTCCTTCCTGTACTGTTCTCCATCATTAATACCTTGCTTACCTGCTATCACCCTTAATACCCTGACATATCTACCACAACCCCTGTCCCCAAACCTCTCCAATATATCTCTTCATCGTTTACTAGTCACCTCAATCCTGCCCATTCACCCGGTCCAAACTTCCGTATCACCTCACCTATTCTCATCAACCCCAATATCACTCAAGGGCATCTTCCAACACAACACATCTTCATCTTTCTCACTACCATTTTCCTTAATTTACTCTCTAATTCTCTTTTCTTTTCAAACTGGGGTACCCATGTATCTACTCTACAGTAAAACATCTATCTCTGTGCTTTTTACTTTTAGTCTCCCAACTGTCACAAAACCACATCCCCACTCTGTACTAGTCTCCACTCCCAGTTGAGGGGTTTTGTCTTGTTAGTGACCCTGTTGATGCTGGTGGCACATAAAATACATTCATTACACTCTGTAAAGTAGTTGGCATTAGGAAGTGCATCCAGCTGTAGAAACCATGCCAAAAACAGACAATGGAACCTGTCCATTTTTCATGCTGGCATGGGTTGGATGGTTTGACAGGAGCTGGCAAGGCCAGGATCTACACTAGGTTCCATAGTTTGTTTTGGCTTGGTTTCTACAACTGGATGCCCTTCCTAATGCCAACCACTTTACAAAGTGCAATGCGTGCTTTTTACATGGCACCGGTGCACGGATAGGGTCACCAGATATCTTGCAAGATTTATATATATATATATATATATATATATTTGACAGGAATGGCAACAAAAGAAAGTAAGAGACCTCGATATTATTCAAATAGAGGAACTTATCTGTAAAAATATGTGACCCTTATTCAGTAGCCATGAGTTTTATCATGGCTACTGAATAAGTGTCACATATTTTTACAGATATATATATATATATATATATACATGCATCACTCTCGCACATGTACAATGAAAGTGTACATGTGAAACAGAGTGCTAGTGTGTTAAGAGAAAAGTTAGGCATAAGAGGAATTAGATGTAGTGTGCAAGAGAGAAGACTGCACTGGTTTGGTCATGTGATGCAGATGGATGCTGATAGCTCTATAAAGAAGTGCTGATCATTCAAAATGGGTGGAACACTTGGCAACAGGAAACCCAGGAAGATATAGGACAAAGTATTTTAGGATGACTTTAGGACACTGAACCTTATGGAGGAGATGACAAAGTACTGAAATATCTGGCATCTTGCTGAACTCAAAAAGACCTGTCCTCCATAGCAGAAGTGTTAATGTTGTTCCCTCTGATGAATACGATTGGGTTGGAAGAGCCCTGTACTGATGTCACATAAAAAGCACTTGTACCTGCGCCATGTAAGAGCACTTGTGCCAGTGCCATGTTAAAAGCACCCAGCACACACTGTAAAGTAGTTAGTGTTAGGAAGGGCATCTGACTCTAGAAACCAAGCCAAATCAGACTGGAACCTGGTGCAGCTCTCTGACTTGCCAGCTCTGGTAAAATTGTCCAACCCATGCCAGCATGGAAATGGACGTTAAAAGATGATAATGATGATTTATGTGTGTGTGTTTGTGTCCCCTTGTCTCGACATTGTGTGAGTGTTGTAAATGGCTATCACTGTCATGCAAGCAGCATCCACTTGTTTCTAGTCTTCTATAATAATGTTTGGCTATGGGGAAGCAATATCTTGCTTAGATACGGTTAGGATTGACTTTGGTGACAGGAAGGGTATCAAACCATAGGAAATTTGTTTCAACGAATACCATCCTATCCATGCAAGTGTGGAAAAATAGATGATAAAACGATGATGATGATGACTTATAATATAGTTGGGCGGGAATTTGTCTGGGAGAATGGCCTAGAAATACACTGAATTTCCAACCTGTTATAACACGTTCAGTGATTAGGTACAGGGCGAGGGAGAAAAATCTTCTGTATTTATACACAGTCATTGCTGTGACGCCAGTGAAGTTAGGCAGGTTTTCACGGTGTCTTTATATCTCTACTGTTTTACCCTTTTCTTTTTCTTTTTCTTTTTTCGGTTAACGCGGTTTGGACTGGTGCACATTGTGTGTATGCTGTTAAAACCTTTACCGAGTCTGATGAATCTGGAGGATTATATTTTTTTTAGCCGCACCCTGTTTTGTCAGACAATGAAAGGTTTAAGGATACTATGGTGGGGCTGTGCTTAAAGTATGACTAGGTCTTAAACTAACGCTAGCCATAAATCTTCTCAAGTAGGCTGAGAGGGGAGGGGGAACTACCCCTTCCCTATATCATTACGCCCCCCCCCAAAAAAAAACGAATGTAACTTTCTAAAGATGGGGGATGAAATCCAACGGAATGCTGAATAAAATGAGAAAAATAAAGTAATTCAATACTTTTCGGCTTTCAATTTTAGATTTAAAACATTTTTATTACAAAATTAGGGTTTTAATGACTTTTGTATAGTGTATTTTTGTAGTTTATCTCTGTCCCAAGAAATGTTCCAGCCGTGATCATCCCGTCTTTTATTTTTCCACACATACAATGTATTTAGAACTACATAATTCAGATAGTAGTGTATAAACTGGAGGGAAATTTGGCTGTCATTTATAGCAGGTCGCGTGACCTTCTCATCGACGGTTTGTAGTTTAAATACTTGTAATCGTGGTACTACTACATTTTTTTTTCCATTAGTAATTTAACCCCAGATCAGCCTTCATCCAGCAGACCTTATGATAAAAGGTATTCCAACCGCGACATCCCGTTTTTTATATGTATTTAGAACTACATGATCTAACATAACCTTGATTTTTTTTACGATCGTAAAAGATTTGACTGCTATTTCTAGCAGTGACGGGTTATAAATTCCACTTCTATATTTCACTTTAAATAGGAATGTTTGAAGAAGTTAACAAGATCTTTTCTTGGAAAAAACAATTTAAAAGGAAGGAGCAGGAATATCTATTACTAGAGTAGATGAGGACGGTTTTTGTTTCCTCAGCTTATTTACATTGCTCGAGGGAGAGAATAAATGTAAATGGAGAAGGAAGAGAGAAAAAGAAGACAACTGCTGCTATTTGTTGGCACTTTGTATCGGCACCTCTGCTTCGATCAACTGCAAACCTACTGCAGGTAAAGAGAAAAAAAAAATTAAAGGTAATGGTAGTGGGGGAACGTAGAAATGTATTGAGTACTACTGCATATACGCGTGCTTTTGCAGTATGTGGAAGCAGCAGTAGATACAACTGCTGTTGATGGTGATGGTGATGGTGGTAGTGGCAGTGCTGCTGCTGTTGTTTATTACTGCTTGCTGCCGGGAGGTTAATGGTTTCGATAGAAGGATCACAACGATGTTGCTGTTGAAGTTGAAGTAGTGGGAGGAAGTGTGGTCTCATTCTCTCTCTCTCAATCTATCTATACATACATACAGATATATATATATATATATATATATATAGAGAGAGAGAGAGAGAGGGAGAGAAAGAGAGAGAGATAGGTATATATA
>NC_068997.1:5558544-5561024 GCF_001194135.2 Octopus bimaculoides
ATATATATATATATATATATATATATATATATATATATAAATATATATATATATATGGAGAGAGAGAGGGGGGGAACAGAATTTTCTAAATTCTACTGCATTCACAACAGCATCAAATTGTAAGCAGTAGTAGTAGCATTATTGTATTATAAAGAGGTAGGTGTTATTCACCACCACGACCCTGTTATCTTCTTTCTATCTCGCTGCCTTCCCCCCCCCCACCTAATTTCTGCTGAAAGAGGAGTAGTAGTACTACCGCTGCTGCTAATACAACTACCTCTATAACTATTATTACGAGCAGTACTAAAACTACCAATGTTGCTGAGAGGAACAGAAAGAGGTATTAATGGAATGAAGTAACAGTAGTAGTAGTAAAATTAATAATAATCATTGGTGTGGGTGCTGGCGGCGGTGAGAAAAGCAAGAGTAAGAGCATGAGGAAGAGGAGGTGTAGGAGTAAAAGTAATAATTAGAGTAGGAGTAAGGAAATAAGTGGAGGGGTAACAGTTAAAGAGGGAGGGGTGTCGAACAAAAAAAAAACCCGGGAGGAGTAAGTGGTAGAACAACATCGAGCAGCAGCAGGAGCAACAGCAGTAAATATAGTGGTAGTAGTAGTAGCAGGAGCAGCAAAGAGACAGTAGTAAGAGGAATTGCCCTACGACGTAAAGGGAGGAAAGAACACCTCCTCACCTTTCCACCCGAGAGTAGGAGGAAAATCAACATCAAGCATCAGCAGGAGCACTAGGAGAAGGAGAGCCGTGGTAGCAGCACTAAAAGAAGAACAAGAATAAGGAGTGATAGTAGTAATAGTAAGAGGAGGCGAAGAGCCAAGTGATGATGACACATGTCAACACCACCACCATCACCATCACCAACACTAGGAACAGTACGAGCAGCACCACCACCTCTGCCATCGCCGCCGCTATCTTCATTACCACCAGCTCCACCACACTGATGCCATCGTGGAACCAGGTCATTCTATTTAAACCATTTCAATGACTTTCTCAACATGTTTTTTATCATCAAGTCTTTGTTACTCTGTGGATTAATTTGTTTCGGAAGTAAGTACATCATTTCTTTTCAACGGTCCAATACTTTCCACCCCACCTCCGCACCATTTTTGTAATAGTTCTTTGGCATGCATGCCTCTATGTATGTGATGTGTGCACGTATTGTGTATGTATGTGTGTGTGTATGTATATATCTGTATGGAAGTTATGTATGTTAATATGTATGCCTTTTCATGTACATGTTTGCTTTGTGTTGGTTGTAAAGATTTATATAGATATGTCTGTGTATGTATATATGAGCGAAAGTGCTGTGTGTGTGTGTGTTTGTATATATATGTATATACAAATTTATATAGTTTTACGTGTTTACTAAAATTTAAGTGTGGTTGATTTTCTTTCATCTTAACTATGCTGACTGAAAACTGTGTCAGCAAATGTATATATATATTATATATTTGCAAACTTATATATATATATATACATATACACACCTTAATGGACAATGTACCTAATATACTTTTTTGTTGATGATTAGTAACAAATTATAAATATACACACATACTATATATATATATATAGAATGTATATGTGTATATTATGATTTGTGTGTGTGCATAATGTATATGTTATGGATTTACATGCAGAAACATTAAGGTGCTCATTGCATGCTTCTAAAGGAGGGGGAGTGTCTCTTATTACATGTATAAGTAACTAGATCAGTCAATCCATAACACAAATTTATATATATATATATATATATATATATATTTCTATACTGCATATAGTATATGGATGGGCGGCATGAATGATTGTTATAGGTGTGTGGGTGTATATATGTGTGTGTATAAACATGATCATGTATATAAAATGTTTACATGTAATATAAACAATCATATATATATACATAAACATATATATAAACATCTTATGATATACATAAACATATATATATAAACATCTTACATGTACATAAACGTAGATAAACATCTTATATATACATAAACATCGTATATATATAAACATATATATACATAAACATCATACACACACACACACACACACACACACATATATAAACACACACACACACATATATAAACATCACACATAAATATAAGTAAATATATATATATATATATATATATATATATACATACATCTTATAAATATCATATATATATATATAAACACGCATACATTTATATAAACACATTTTATATTTATATATATATACACATCACACATATATATAAACATCTTATATATATTATATATATGTCTCATTTATATTATATATAAGCACCTTATATATTATATGTATATGCATCTTTATATATATAGATATGTATAAGCATATTCTTATATATAACGGGTATACATATTAACATACATAACTTCCATACAGATATGTATACAAACATGATCATATATGAGTATTAACTTAACACACACACACACACACACACACAC
>NC_068997.1:5561034-5568871 GCF_001194135.2 Octopus bimaculoides
ATATAAGCACACACACACACGCCAACATACATCGATTGCCAATCTCCCTTGGTATTTTTCGTTATTTTTGCTCAGGTAAACTGCACAAGAAACTCCGAGTAATGACAGTCTTTGATCTCAGCTCGATAATAAATATGCGTATCTTCACAGAAATTCTCACGTTATTTATATATCATGTTATGTTTTTCTTTTATATACGTACGAATGCATACACACACACCCAAATAGGTTTGTGTATGTATACATACATAAACAGAATGTACGTCTTTTTATACATTTTGTGCAAAATAGATAATATGCTTTTAAGTTGTTTTATTAAACGTTAGTATATGATGAGAGAGTGTGTTTAGGGTATATAAATGTGTGTATATAGATAAAACTGGTTTATTTAATGCATGACATAGATTTATAGTCCGGGTGGTAGCTGTGATCTAGAAAGTCGAGAAAAGCTAAACATTGTGACCCAGAAGGCATTTATGTGATGTATGTATACGTGTGTGTGTATATATGTATGTATACACACACACATATATATGTGTGTAGATATATTACGGCGAGTATATATGGATGTGTTGTAGATAAATATATAATGCATATGTCTCTTTCTTTCTCTCTCTCTCATATATATATAATGTATCTCTTGGCTCTCAAGCATTGGTCATTTTTATGGATTTTTCCATCCTATTTACAACTATTACGAACCTCTGTAGCCCACATATACACAAACATTTATGTGTGATCTGACAACACTGATAGTCTTGTGACTTTAGAACCACAGTTGCTCGTTACATTCTGCGATTGGGAACCTCTAAATGTAAATAAGATTTCATCAGAAATCAGAAACTGATAAATATTGCAAAACACAGTACATATTTCGGTGCTCTAGCATGGCTTAGAACCGTTACAGTTGCTGGGACCGACTAAAAACCATAGAACATGGTACACTGTAGCTTTTCACGATTCTTTTTACCGTTTGACCCAATATCAACATGCATGGTTTACAGATAATCACCTCTCTTTCTCTTACTCTCTTTCCCCTCCTCCTCCCGTAATGCACTGTATGTCCACAAGCTCACATTTAAAAAAATATTTATTGCTACAGATTGTTAGCAAGCAAGTCATATTGTTATTGTTGAGTTCACCATTTTACTATATGTAAACTCTCATTCTTTATTTGTACTGTTCCAACACTTTTGTCCTTGTGGCCTATAAAAGAAATCATTATTATTATTAGTATTATTATAGTGGTATTTAGTTTTCGTCCTTCTGGGTTTTCTAGATGCCGAAATCATCCTGGAAATAGATTCAATTAACTTGTCCCTCATAGATAACTGTGGCCATGTGCCTAACTCAAAGTGAAAATTTATATTACTACTACAGCTTTAAAATTATTTCATCGTCTGAGTTTAAATCCCGCTGGGATCAACTTTGCCTTTCACTCTTCTTTGCTCGACAAAAATTTGTAACAGTCAAGTACTTGAGTCAATTATATAGACTTTACCTCTCTCCCAAAATATATATTGCTCTGTGCTAATGCTAGTATCATTGCTGCTACTTACAATCATCACTATACTGGGGTTTTGTTTTCTACACCTGTCTCTTACGTTAAATTGGAGTCATGTTTACGATAGAATTTGTTTATGTTCGTGACTTATACATGAATCTCGCGCAATCTGGTTTCCTGTCTCTTATAAAAATCTGAGGTTTGATCCCTCATGTTCCGGTTTCGATTTCCGAGTTAGAGCCATTTCTATTTATGTCGCCAATGGCACTATTGTCACAACTTTTAGTTCCCTTGCCACCCTATAAAGTCTATTGTACTGTGTTAAAGGAAAGTGTCAGAAACAGCAGGGCGCCATACAATTGTCTGTGCGAGTTCAAATCCCTGATAGGATGAATTTTATTTTTCATCGTCCTTCGTAATCGGTAGTATAAGTACCACTAGACATGTAGTCCTTTAATAATTGGATGGCCTTGTTCGAACATAAGAAACCATTATTATTGTTACTTGCAAATTGCGGAGACAATAGCAGAATAAAAACATCATGCTTTAAAATGGGAATTAGCCTAAAAAGCAATCGATATTTTGATAACATGTTATGTAGTAAACATATTAAAACCACCAACAGAATCTTTTTGTTGTTTTTTGTTATGGTGTAATTATTTACATCAGAAATGCTTGTTGTATGACTGACACACTCTAACAACGTTCTATTGAAAAGTTTTGCAACAGCCTATGTAATATTTGATTTGTTTTTCTTTCTTTCTTTTCTCTGGTTATTTGTACGTAAATGATGCCGATGTTGATAATGCTACAAAATATTTGTTCTTGCTACATGTAGTCGGTTTATTTTATTTCTGTTTTCTACTTAGATTTCTCTTTTAGTTATAAGTGATTCCTTCTTCTGATTATAATCAACATAATGCAACAAAAATGATTTCTTATACTTCTTTCCTTAAACCATTTAAAGCTCGTTTAATACACACACAAAAAAGAAAAAAAAAAGCTGAACTCTACTTCCACACTGAAACTAGTACGTTTTTTTTCTGTCGGTATTCCCAAGTTAAACAGTTTCTAATCAACATTAGTGTGACCCAGTAAACTATTGTTGATAGTGGGCTGCTGCTGGTGAGAAATACCTACTCTGTTGTATTCAGTGCTGGTCACGAAATGGGGGAGCGATCGCAATGAAATAATTACTGCAAACTGAACATCGACTTTGTAACCAAGCACTTGTTTCTGACAGTTATCACCCTCACCCCCATCGCTTTAACAACCACCACCACCACCACTAATAATAATAATAATAATAGTGATAATAATAATACGAGCTGGTATAAATGGAACTCTCTGCTTGTGACCTATTTACTGCTCTTTCGTTTTGTTAGGCCTTAAAGCAAGCCACTGGGCTTTGCAAGGGGAAGCGGGCCATTTTCTTTTTTATTTTAGAAGTGACTGGGGATGCAGCTAGAGAAGTCAATAATGTTGAATCAAGTATAAGGGGAGCACCTGATAGGCTTTTAAGGTCCCTCCGTATATTTTACAACCGATGGGCTTGGATTGATGGTGTTTGTTTTTAAATTAACAATTTTCATTCTTCAACATAGTATGCGTTATGTGTGTATATATGTCAGTGTGTGTGTGTGTATATATATATATGCGTGTGTGTGTATATATATATGTGTGTATATATATATATGTGTATATATATGTGTATATATGTGTGTGTATATATGCATGCGTATATATATATGTATGTGTGTATATGTGTATACATTTGTGTGCATATGTGTATATATATATATATATGTATGAATGTGTGTATATATGTGTCTTTATATGTATATGAGTGTGTATATATAAATATACACATATGTATATATATATGATTTCCGCTTCTGCCTTAGCATTCCAGTTCGTTGACCTCATTGTGGTTAATCATTGTCTTCACAAGATGTCCATTTCCCCCCTTATTTCTTCATTACTTTCTCCATTCATCCTTTCACAATCAGGATTATTAGAAAACGATTTTCTATTTCGAAAAACATTTTGTGTGCTAGTGTAAATGGGAAAGGGTTGTAGTGGACGTTTGATGTTTTCATACACCTTTATAATTTACTTGTCTTTACACTGGCATTACATATGTATGTATGTGTGTGTGTGTATATATATATATATACACACACGTATGTTATGTGTAGTGTATGTTTTATATCTATATATTCTCTACTATTATTATTAAAAGCAAAAAAATGTTTTGCATTTGTAAAAATTTTCCATTTTCATTCTACGGTTTCGTTCATCATGTGAAATATTTTGAGTGTGAAATGTATTGAGAAGGAGTCAGTCAGAGAGAGGGGGAGAGAGAAAAAGAGAATATCATTCTCTCTTCCATCCATCCATCCATACTCTATAGCTATGCCTGTATCTGGAGAGGCAGGCATCGGAAGAAGGTCGACTCATCTAACAACTATGACCTACATCTCAGAAACATGGAGAGCAATGCCTTTGCTTTTATAACCTTACAGCTACCACAGCTTCTCTTCTCGCTGGCTTTTTCCATTTATTTCTTTATATTATTCTTTACCTAGTCTTTTGTTTCTTCCGGGTTAAGTATGTTTTAACAGATAACTAGACTAATTTCTTTTCAAAATTCTTTTAAACTTTTTAACTGGATTATTTAAAAGATATCTTAATCTCGTTGGCGCTAAAAAAAATTGTGTGTGTGTGTGTATAAAAATAAATAAATAAATAAATAGTCCATTGAAGATTTCCTGGTAATTTTTTTAATCAGGAAAGACCTCGCCGAAAATTGGCCAGAATTCCCGTCCTGTTTGTACTAGATTGTGGCGCTCGAAATACATGCACACACGCACACCATACCATTTTCACGTGGTCTGTTTTTTGGGGAAAATAATACATGGTTTTCATATTTATTTATTAAACATTTTCCAGTTTTTGAGAATTTAGCAATTTAATTTTCCCCCTTCCTTCTTGGGAGTATAACTGTAGTTTGGACTTGTTAAAATTCTTAGGGGCTCAACCAACGACCTTCTAAAATGCAACAAATCTGTTATTAAACATTTAATAATTATTGACTTGAGTATATTTTTAAAATGTTTATTTATAAAATGCGGGGTTTTTCGTGTAATGGTTTGCGATGGGTGGACTAAACGAGATGGATTTGTATGTAAGCACATGACATCTTCGTTATTTAGCCCCTGATCAATCCTCCCGATTATGCAAACGAGCTGCAACCAAAAAAGCTTTCCAGCTATGCGCATCCAATCTTTTTTTATTCCCTCATATCAGGGACTACATTGTCGAATATATCACTTAGTGTTTATTTTATTTCATTTTTTTAAGTCGGTAAAGTATGGTTTTGGGGGAGATTTAGCTGTTATTTTTAGTAGATCTATCGACCACATAAATTCCCTTGTTGGCTCATTTCGTCTTCCTTAGGTGTACGACGAGAACTAAAATTTTCCATGTTCCAAGTTTTCATATTAATCTTTTCTCTTCTGTCTTTTCCAATCAAGTGGTTTCAAAAATGTTGATTCAGAAGATGGAAGAGAAAACATGGAACCTGGTAAATGTTTGTCATCTTCTGTCAGAGTTTCGTGGAATGTCTGATGGGATTAGACATACATACACCCAACTGCTTATCATTGGAACCTGCCATTAAAGCTGTTTGCTGCTAGGTTTCATAACTTTCTATTGGAATCGGACGGATCGTTATTTTCGTTTGTTGGTTTTTCTCTGGAATACAAATCACCAAACTACATCCATCCTTTTTCGTCTCGTATGCATAACAATCGAATGGCCAGATACAGCAATATAATTTTTTTTAGTATATCAATATTCAATTATTGTGTAGGCCGTAGTCGCTAGTTCAGTCAACTGCAGTATATTACTGATATTTTGTATTATCGATCCTGGAAGAATAGGCACTTAAAGCGCTTATAACAGCAACATGATTCCAGAATCGAGAGGGACAGATAGATTTTATTTTAATAATGGCTTAGGATTTCGACAGAAGCCTAGCAATTTTTAGGGGAGGTGATTAATCGTTGCAGTCGACCCATTCTTGAACTTGTACTTTATTTTATCTCCCCCAAAAGAATGAAAGGTAAACCTTAGCAGAATTTGAACTCAGAACGTAAAGTGTCCTAACCAATACAGTGGGTATTTTCCTTGATGCTGTAACCATTCTGTGAATTCGAATGAGAGGTTGGAAGTTCGATTGCCAGGTGGAGCCATTTCCTGTATTGTATTTTGAGAGAGAGAGAGAGAGAAAAGAAAGAAGCTAATATGTCTCACGTGAGAGCTTCATTAAAAGATCCCGCATGTTTATCGTAGAAAGAAATGATTACGATGACAATAAACAAATTATAGAATGAAGCTATTACCATTTCCTCAAAAATGGCCTTTTGTATACACTGTTTTGTGTTGTTGCTAGTCTATAAGAAAACAGAATATGTTTTGGTTAAACATTAACCTATGTTTCTGATTTTATTGGTCCACCACGGGGAATGTAAAATTACTTTCTAAAGCAAGTGGTTTTTGGATCTTGGCTTTTTTTAGTTGTTGAATTTAATTGATTCTATCATGCGATGATGCTTCTGTCTTGTTCAACCCCCGTTATATCTACCTCGATAAACTTACTACATTCTTCTTTGTAAGAATTACACATATACATTATATCTGTCTATCACACACGCAAGCATATACATGTCATGTATAAAGAAATGTGGTAGTTTGCGTCAGCAAAAATTAATCATTTGTGAAGTTCCTAAATTTGGAGAAACTGATACATTAAACTTCATAGGTTTTGTTCTAGTATAATTTCAGAATTATAATGTTAGAGAGAAAAATGGGTCGGTCGAACAACAAAAGGATTATGAATTTCTATTGGTCTTGTTCACCTTCAGTATAGTCAGGTGCAGGCGAAACCATGCATGTGCTCCAAGTTGTGTTATGTAATTTTTCTCTTTTCTTGCAGTCTCACTCGTTCTTTAAAGTGAGAACTACATGCAGTAAATCCAAGCTTTGTGTCAGTATTCCATCATAAAGAGGTGAAATAGCTGAAAGACGTATTAATTCTACAAGTTCATAGGTTTTGTGTTGAAATCCTTTGGAGACATTTTTTAATTTTGTTTTAGGGCATTATACTTAACTTATCAGTGAGTAGGAACGAGGCAACCAAAGGGTTTTACTAGCATATATAACAGTCTCCTGTTCAGATGTTATTTGCATAACACTGGAGTTAAGCTAAAGTCTTGGTTCTAAAGAAATCTTTTAGAATGGTATATTTAGTTCATGTCTCTTCTATTATAATTCCATTCCCATCTAGGATTCATTATAGAAATTAATCTCACTATTTGATTTGTACTTTAGTTTGCCCTCAAGGATGAAAGGCAAAATTTATCATTGAGGGTGGGCTAAATATTTGAATTTAGAATATAAAGGCCATAAATATTTACAGCAAAACATTTTTATTTGACTTCTAATGCATAGATTTGACTTTGTGGTTTAGATCGAAGTATAAACTAGATCTTACAGGCCAGATAGAGAGAATTATTCCTAAAACCATATTCATAAACATGGACCAAAGTAAATGATTAATAACAGCTCTGAATATGTGCTAGCAATATATATTTTACAGAATAATTTAAACTAAAAATAATATTTTTGTTTGTAACATTCAACCAAGAGAGCAGATTAAACATTGTCACTGGCTATGTGTTATACACTCCTGTTCTAATGTTTCCGCCAAGGGCATGAGTATTGCTTAAATTTATTCATGATGGTTGAGCCAGGCTGATACAGCAAATCTTACATTTTAGGCAACAGTTAACCTGTCACTTATTCTATTGGTCACTTTTGCTGAATTTTTAAATAACTGTGATGTAAACAAACCGACTGTCAAACAGTGTGTGGCGGACAGGCACAAAGATACACACACGTGGCTGTGTGGTAAGAAGCTTACTTCTCAACCACATGATTCTGGGTTCGGTCCAACTGCATGACACCTTGGGCAAGCATCTTCTACTATAGCCTCAAGCCTACCAAAGCCTTTGTGAGTGGATTTGGTAGACAGAAACTTAAAGAATTTCGTATATATATATATATATAGGCGTAGGAATGGCTGTATGGTAAGTAGCTTGCTTACCAACCACATGGTTCCGGGTTCAGTCCCACTGCGTAGCATCTTGGGCAAGTGTCTTCTACTATAGCCTCCGGCCGACCAAAATCTTGTGAGTGGATTTGGTAGACAGAAACTTAAAGAATTTCGTATATATATATATATATAGGCGTAGGAATGGCTGTATGGTA
>NC_068997.1:5568961-5573075 GCF_001194135.2 Octopus bimaculoides
CAAAACTGGCCGATAGAATAAGTACTAGGCTTACAAAGAATAAGTCCTGGGGGCGATTTGCTCGACTAAAGGCAGTGCTCCAGCATGGCCGCAGTCAAATGACTGAAACGAGTAAAAGAGTATATATATGTATTCATGTCTTTGTGTCTGTTTGTCCTGCCCCAGCATCGATTGACAACCAATGTTAGTGTGTTTATACCCCCGTAACTTACCAGTTCGGTAAAAGTGACCGATAGAAAAAGTATTAGGCTTACAGAGAATGAGTACTGGGGTCGATTTCTTTGACTAAAAACCTTTTAAGGCAGTGCTCTAGCATGACCACAGTCAAATGAGTGAAACAATAAAAAGAATACAAGAATGTATGTCTTTTATCTTTTACTTGTTTCAGTCATTAGACTGTGGTCATGCTGGGGCACCACTTTGAATTTTTTTTTAGCTGAATAGATTGACCCCCTCCCAGTACTTCTTTTTAAAGCCTGGTACTTATTCCATCAGTCACTTTTGCTGAACTGCTAGATTACGAGGATGCAAACACACCAACACCAGTTGTTAAGCTGTAGCAGGGGGACAAACAGGCACAATGACACACAACACATATTTATATATATATATATACACACACACACACACACATGACAGGCTTCTTTCAATTTCTGTCTACCAAATCCACTCACAAGGCTTTGGTTATCCTGAGACTATAGTAGAAGACACTTGCCCAAGGTGCCTCACAGGGGGACTGAACTCAGGACCATGTGGTTGGGAACATACATTTTTTATTAATATTTATTCATGCCAATGCACAAAACTCTGACCTTGAGTCACACTGTTGCTTCTGCTAAATATTCATAAAAATATACATATGCTCATATTTTGAGTTCTATTTTCCCTGTGTATACACACACACATACACATGAAAACTTCCACACAGTTTCTGTCTACCAAATTCACTCACAATGTGTTAGTCAGCCTGGAGCTACAATAGAAGATACTTGCCCGAGGTACTGTGCTGTGGAACTGAACCCACAACCAATAATGATAATATTATGATCAACGGGCATGGAATTATACTATCGGTGGAACCACTGACGCAATCCCTTGCAGTGTGTAATTTTCGATCTTTTATGACCTGAGTTCAAATCCTGCCATAGCCACCGCCTTAAAATAATGTGGTTGATTTTCAGAAGTTTAAGGAGTGATAGTCACTTTATACCGCTCTCTATCATTGGTAGTCCAAGTTAGAAGAGATTATTGTAATAAGTGGAGTGGTAGTGGTGTTGGTAGTTTATAGTTCATGCTGGGTTATAACTGTCTGACCTGAATCAAGGCTCAAGAGATCTTTAAGAATCAGCCATGTTTTTGTTGTTATCCTGCACCTGACGGCTAGTCATTAGGTATGTTATCTCCTGGTTTATTAGTGCACATGTACTAACCCTGTAAAGTTTTATATATTTGCAGTGACCAGTAATCCAAATGATGGATTTGAAATGTTACACTGCAAGGTGATGGATGACAAGGGCTAGTCACAGACCTCAGAAATAATGTTGAATTGATGTTGTTCACTACAATGTGCACCCCTCCAGGTGACCTACTCTACTGGTTATTAGAAGAACTTAATAAGGTGTTCAGTGTTACTGGAAATGCTAACAATATTGCAGATATACAAAGATTATATTTCACACAAGGAAAGCAACAAGGCCTTATATCTTGATACTTCTACGTTGTTTTCTATTCTTCCAAACACTGTAGATACCAGTCCAATCTGTCCTTTCAACAATGGCCAGATATGTTTCCAAGGAGAATAATAAACAAATGTTACTATCTGTATAAATAATGACTTGTTTCCACTCAACACATTAAGCCAAAGGGAATGTACACGCGCGCGCGCACACACACAAATTGGTTTCTTATGGCTTTCATCTGAAAATTGCACTCACAAGGCATTGCTCAGCTTATAGCTATAGTAGAGGGCACCAGTCAATAAGCCTATGCAATGCCTCAACTGCAAGGTTGCAAAATGCTTACATGGCCATGCCTATGCCTAAGTACATATATCTGCCTGCATGTTTGTGTGTGTGTAAATATATATATATATATATATATATAGGCACGCATCTAATTATGTGTGTGTGTGTATATCATCATCATCTTTTAATGTCTGTTCTTCATGCTGGCATGAGTTGGATGGTTTAACTGGAGTTGGCCAGCTGGAGCGCTGCCCGGGCTCCATTTGTCTGTTTTGTCATGGTTTGTATAGCTGGATGCCCTTCCTAACGCCAGCCACTTTCCAGAGCATACTGGGTGTTATGTAGTAGCAGCATGGGTGCTTTTGTATCACTGGCATGGGCACGATTTTGTGGTACTGGAATGGGTATTTTTACGTGTGTGTGTGTGTGTGTATGTTATTGTATTTAATCAATTTTTCTCTGTTAATTTGGCTTGGATGAGACTTAGTGGCCAGATGTCTTTCCTATTGTTGCCATCTTTTACCTGTTTTACCACTTCACATATTGGAATTGCTGAACCACAGGATATATCTTTTACAGCAGCTATAACAGCCAAGGACATGCGTAGGCTTGAGAGAAATGTAGCCAGTATGCTTTGCTGGATGAGCAATGTCAGTGTGCATGTTCAACAGAGTGTCAGCATCTTAAGAGAAAAGCTAGGCATAAGTGGAACCAGATGTGGTGTGCAAGAGAGACAACTGCGCTGGTATGGTCATGTGATGTGTATGGATGAGGACAGTTGTGTAAAGAAGTGCTAATCTCTAACTGTGGAGGGAACCTGTGTTAGAGGTAGACCCAGGAAGACGTGGGACGAGGTGGTGAAGCATGATCTTCGAACTTTGAACCTCATAGAGGCAATGAATAGTGACAGACCTTTGGGGAGGTGCTCTGCTTAAGAGGACCCATTAAGCCAAGTGCATGATGTGAACTCTCAGTTTAAAATAATTTCTTTATGGTACTCTGATTCTTCCACTTTGTCAACCTTTTACATTAAATAATGATTTCAAATTTTAGAAGAAGGCTAGCAATTTTGGGGGAGCAAGTCAATTAGATTGACCCCAGTGTTCAACTGGTACTTATTTTATTGACTCTGAAAGGATGAAAGGCAAAGTCAAGCCTGGTGGAATTTGAACTCAGAACATAAAGATGGATGAAATATTGCTAAGTGTTTTGTCTGGCATGCTGAAGATTCTGCTGGTTAGTTTCTAACGTAGGCATAATGCCAGAAGTTTTGAGGGTGAGTGTAATCCAATTGAACCATAGTTCACAGCTGGTACTTAATTATCAACCATTCATCCTTTGAGGAATGAAAAGCAAAATCAACTTCAGAACTGAAATGTAGCTATCTACCGCCAGGTGTTCCGTCTTATGCTCTTCCAGCTTTGTCATCCAAACAGTATGAAGAATGGAGTTGTTTGGTACATCGCTGAAGACTTTTTGTTTTCTTCTGAGCAGTCATTCTCTGTACTCGTCAATGTAACAGGTGGGGAGATTGTTTGATGGTTGATTAGGGTTAATAGAGTTTGGTGAATTTTAGAGTTTTCTATCAAGTTGCCACCCTGGGGCAATGTAAATAATGACAAGACCAACAGTAGTAATACACAGCTATTTCTATCATGCTGCTAAAAGCCAACCAGGTAATCTATGTGGTTACTTAATCAGCTAGAAATGACAGCTAAATTTCCCTTAAATCACACTGTCATCTTTAAAAAAGTTCTCATTGGAGACTGTAATTCTGAGTTCCATGTACATAGGAAAAGTGTGAGGTGGTCACAGAGTATTCAGCCCACCCAAGGGCAGTGTAAATAGTAATAAGAGCAACAGCCACAACATTTTGTTAGTTCCACCTATTTGTCTTTTCAGAATAGTGTTGATAGTAACATCACACAGTTCTATACTTTTGCCACCTGAGAATAATTGAAATTGTAACAACTAAAACAGTTTCACTGTAGTTCTACCTAGTTGCTGCACCAGAGTAGTGTTAATAGTGACAAGAATAATGAAACATTGTGGTTTACAATTGACTAACCTTATTTGCAAGTTGTTTTATCTAAGATGTAGAGGATAGTGATTATAACAAACAGTGCGATGTAATCTCTTATCAAGTGATG
>NC_068997.1:5573743-5575082 GCF_001194135.2 Octopus bimaculoides
TAACTAATTTATTCAAATTAATGCCAATGGCCTATTTGAGTTATTTCCTTTAACTCGTCTTTATTTGTATGAAATGTACTGGCCAAACATTAATTCATATCTCATTTTTCTGGATGTAAAAAAAATAAAGGCTTTTTTTAATGAAAAGTAATGATAAATATACACAATTTGAAGAACTGTGGTAGAATTAAGAGGAATAAAAGTCATTACTTTGAATTATTAAAGGGATTCAAAGTCATACTGGTTTCATCAATTGCTGTTCACTGGCTTTGAATGCGCACTGATTATCAAATGGTGTCGGGTCTACTAGTCCCTCAGTAAAAAGATCATATGCAAGGGAGGTAAGTTGTTCTGGGAGTGGCGCAATTAGGGTAGATGTAATACTATAATATGAATGGTGTATGGAGTGTATGGGAGTTAGTGGTATTAATGATAAGGTTAGTAGTGTTCTATATTATGCATTCATGTTGAGTTGTGGATGACATTTATTGATGAAAGTTGCTTCTTTATTCATTCTTTGCTTAACAGAAGTTTTCTGTGGACATTGATATAAAGAGAACATTTGGAAGTTAGGATTAAGGTTCCTAACACACCTTTTAATGTGTTCACTGACCTGTAACTCTGTATTGTGGGTAGCGGATTTGTTCTTTGTGCAGAGTTGTTCTTTGATGGAGTGACATTCCTGTTTGGCCAATATAATGATTATCACACTCTAAGCAGGTAATGGCATAGATTAGGTTTTCCGAGGCACAGGTGAAATTTAATTTTATCTTAAATGTTTCACCTTGTTTAATGTGGAACTCTGTACCCTCCAAAAGGTGGGGGCATGTGCCACAATTAGGCCGACCACATTTTTTCACTTTTGGTTCCATTGTTAATGGATATAGTCTTGCGTTGGTTAATATTTTTTTCAATGATTTTGGTTGCATTTTGCTTTTGATAATTTTGTGTGAGCCTAAAATTTTGTTCATTATTTTATCTCCTGTGAGGGTGGGTAGATTTTTGATGATAATGTTGAAGGCCTCATTGTTTGTAGAGGTTGTGTGTGGAGATATATGGGAGTATTTTTAAGTCTGGTGTTGTATTCCAGTTGACTTCCCTTAATGTTCGTATGTCTATTTCCTTTGCTTGTTTATTCCCATCATGAACTGTGGCCATGCTGGGGCACCACCATTTTGTGTTACTACATAATTTTACTTCACGAATGCTTTTTAGGAATTGACATTTGGTGCATTAGGGAGTTTGATGCCACTGCCCTCATCTGCACCTCCTGCCGCAAAGTTTGCACATCTGGGACACTTGACAGAGGTCCAGCTTTATTTTGAAGACACTTACATCC
>NC_068997.1:5575397-5576459 GCF_001194135.2 Octopus bimaculoides
ATATAATACATACTCTTTTACTTGTTTCAGTCATTTGACTGCGGCCATGCTGGAGCATCGCCTTTAGTCGAACAAATCGACCCCAGGACTTATTCTTTATAAGCCTAGTACTTATTCTATCGGTCTCTTTTGCTGAAGCGCTAAGTTACGGGGACGTAAACACACCAACATCGATTGTTGAGCGATGGTGGGGGACAAACAAAGACACACACACACACATATATATATATATATATATATATATATGACGGGCTTCTTTCAGTTTCCGTCTACCAAATCCACTCACATGGCTTTGGTCGGCCCGAGGCTATAGTAGAAGTCACTTGCCCAAGGTGCCATGCCATGCAGTGGGACTGAACCTGGAACCATGTGGTTGGTAAGCAAGCTACTTACCACACAGCCACTCCTGCGCCTATATATATTACATATATATATTACATATACATCATCATTATCATCATCATTTAATGTCCGCTTTCTATGTTAACATGGGTTGGGCGATTTGACTGAGGGCTGGTGAATCAGATGGCTGCACCAGGCTTGAATCTGATTTGGCAGAGTTTCTGCATCTGGATGCCCTTCCTAATGTCAACCACTCCGAGAATGTAGTGGGTGCTTTTACGTACCACCAGCATGAAGGTCAGTCAGGCGGTACTGGCAGCGGCAACGCTCAAAATGGTGTATTTTACGTGCCACCGGCACAAGTGCCAGGAATGCGATGCTGGTAACGATCATGCTCGAACGGTGCTCTTAGCGCTCCACTGGTACAGGTGCCATCACAATTCTAGTATATATATATATTACATATATATATGTATATACATATATATATATATATATATATATTACATATACATATATGTATATATGTATTACATATATATGTATATATATTACATTTATATATATATATCATCATCATCATCGTCGTTTAACGTCCGCTTTCCATGCTAGCATGGGTTGGACGATTTGACTGAGGACTGGTGAAACCAGATGGCTACACCAGGCTCCAATCTGATTTGGCAGAGTTTCTACAGCTGGATGCTCTTCCTAACGCCAACC
>NC_068997.1:5576469-5579151 GCF_001194135.2 Octopus bimaculoides
TGGTGAAACCAGATGGCTACACCAGGCTCCAATCTGATTTGGCAGAGTTTCTACAGCTGGATGCTCTTCCTAACGCCAACCACTCAGAGAGTGTAGTAGGTGCTTTTACATGTCACCCGCATGAAGGCCAGTCAGGCGGTACTGGCAATGGCCATGCTCAAGGTGGTGTATTTTATATGCCACCCGCACAAGAGCCAGTCCAAGGGCACTGGCAACAATCTCGCTCGAAAATCCTACGAAGGCCAGTCCAGCGGTACTGGCAATGGTCACGCTCTACAAATACATGTGTATATATATATATATATGTATATATATGTGTGTGTGTGTCTGTATATATATATATTTTCTTTTACTCTTTTACTTGTTTCAGTCATTTGACTGCGGCCATGCTGGAGCACCACCTTTAGTCGAGCAAATCAACTCCAGCATAAATTTACATTATTTGGTGATAAATATCTGTTGTACACCACAGATAGCATATGGAGAGGCCATTTGTATGTTTGAGAGATGGTTTTTCCAGGTGAGGCCAAGTATTGTTTAGACTGTGGAAATAGAAAACATTGAAAACTGAATGTTTCTATCTGTGATATGCAGGCCCCAACTTTTACTGCCACACTGGAGTACCTGGAGAGTGAATATAATTCACATAGTTCTTCTTGACTGTAACTTGGTAATTTATTAAGAAAACTTTAGTTGGCTCTCTTCTCACTATATAATGGATATGTGTAATCTTTCAAAAGTGAAGGGAGACAACTTAGTGATGTCACAAGCTACCTCAGTGTTGAGAAGCCCTAAGTAATTAATTATAAAGCAATGATTACTTTTGATTAGTCACCAGCCCAATATTTTTATAAAATTTCTAATATTTTTCAAGACTGTTAAAGAGGTATAATAAATTAAATCCTCTCCGGTATTTTACAAGTAGCTGTTTTATTATTGCATGATGTCCAGACAAGGAGACATGCTTGGGCATTACCTAGTAGTTATTTTTTAAAAAACCTGGCACTTAATCTGTCAGTTTCTTATGCTGAACTACTATGTTATGGCGACATAAAGAAACTAACACTGATTGTAAAGCAGTCGGGGAGACACACACACGCACACACAAAATACGTTGTGCTTCCACAGTTTCTGTCTACTAAATTCAATCATAGGGCATTGGTTGTTTTGGGGCTATACTGAAAGACAACTTGCCTAAAGTGGCATGTAGTGGTTCTGAACCTGAAACCACATGGTTGTAAAGCAAGCTCCGTAACCACACATCCATGTCTGTGCCACTTTGTAAAGTGGTTGGCATTAGGAAGGGCATCCAGCCATGGAAACCATGCCAAAACAGACAGCTCTTCAGCTGGCCAGCTCCTGTCAAATTCTCCAACTCATGCCAGCATGGAAAAAAGACATTAGATGATGATGATGATGAATTTACTTTATTATAAAAGTTACTGTTGTTTATAACATTTCAATTTCTTTACCATTTCTAATGTTGATGGTGTAAGATATGTTGATGTATTCAATTAGAGTGGTGTATCTTGTGTAAAATTTAACACTTCAGCATTTGAAATATTGATGGCATTAGATATGCTGATGTATTTATATAGAGTGGTGTGTCTTGTCTAAAGTTTAACACATTAGTAATTGTAATGTTAATGGTGCTGGATAAATATTTTAATCACAGAGAATAGATGAAAGAAAAATGCAATTTGCTGTATGATTTAGTGGAAGTTTTCCTGCTACTAATAATAAGTATGTTGTTACAGCCAGATGTATGTGAAGGTGCATGGCTCAGTGGTTAGAGCGTCAGGTTCACAATCATGTGATAGTGAGTTTGATTCCTGGACTGGCTGTGTGTTGTGTTCTTGAGCAAGACACTCTATTTCACTTTGCTCCAGTTCACTCAGCTGTAGAAATGAGTGCCAAGCTGTATTGGCCTTTGCCTTTCCCTTGGATAACATCAGTGGCACGGGCGACTGCTAGTCTTCCATAAACAACTTTGCCCTGACTTGTGCCTTGGAGGGTAACTTTCTAGGTGCAATCCCATGGTCATTCATAACCAAAGGGAGTCTCTACCTTTTTACAACCAGATGTGGTTAGTTAGATCAACAGATAACTCCATTTTCTGCTTTATATGGCAGCCATATTTTGTTTGGATAATGAAGTCCTTTCATACTTTGAATAAAGATGGGATGCTTTTGATCAAAGGTCTACTTGCTGAAAGTCATTCTGGGACTAAACAGTAACTAAATTCTTACTTTCTCTAAATCTTTTTTGATCACTGTTCTTTCTGTTGTTTCTGGAATTACTACTTTTAGTCCTCCATGTTACTGCTCCACTCCCACCTCTCTATTTCTTTTTCCCAAGATCCCTTCCCCTTTTAAAAATACTGTTATATCCCACTCTGCTGCTTCAAAGAAAAAAAGAAAGAAATCTGTTCCTACTCCATCACACTCCTCCTCTTATTCCTCCCTTACTTTAGTTACTAAGGCTAACCCATTGTTTCTTTTTCCCTTTCCTTTACCAGTCTCTGAGGCTCTGCAATAAATAAAGGTCACAGAAACTGCCCTTCCTCCTGTAACCAAGTACCAAAAAAAAAAAAAAAAAAAAGTACATTTTTGGAGCTTGTTACTCGGAATACAATCCATACACACACACAGAGCAGCTAGCATAAAAATGCATCGTGTTGTA
>NC_068997.1:5579666-5595300 GCF_001194135.2 Octopus bimaculoides
ATATATATATATATATATATATACATATTGATAATCAAAGATGGGTGTGTCATCATCATTTTTGCATCCAGTTTCCATGCTAGTATGGATTGGCTCAGTAGTTACATTCTGAGTCAGTTCGTATTCATTGTTACTGCCTTCTGAGATGAACTAGGAACTACCTCTTGCTTGTGTGTTTTATTTTTGGCATGGTTTCTATGGGTGGATGTTTTTCCTGCAAAACAAACACTTTACGGAATTTAGTGGGTATATTTCATTGTGGCACCAGCACCAGAAGGAGTAATCATGTCCTTAGCAAGACTAAGTCCTTTCAACCCTGGATTGTCTACCGATCCTGGAGTGGAACAGAACCCTAAACCATATGGTTGTGGGGAGAACTTCTTAACCACACAGCCATGTCTACACCTAGAATGGTGGCTGTAAATATTGAGTTTAGGGAGGGGTTTTGATGACCAGCAGTACAGGAGTTAGATATTAGGGTGTGTGGAGTCTGGTGTGTGCAGTACAGAAGGATAATGTAAGTGGAGAGTAGGGTGTATACACTATTAGGGTATATGGAGAGTGGGCAAATCCTATACAATCCCTAATTACACAAGCATTGTAATGGGAGATGCTGACAGATTTAGTGACATCTTTCATTGTGTAGGCAGCATGATAGAGTGAATAGGGGAAAGGGTGAAACCCCCAAATGCAATGTGAATAAATTATGTCAAATTTATTCACATTGATTTGAATTAATCATGCATTATCTTGTAGCTTTAAGATTACAATGATGTGATTTCATATTCTTACGACATTGTTAGACAGGTGTGAGAGGCCAGATGTGGTCAGTTTGAACATAAAACAGGTAGAAAATTTGGGGCTGGATATAGCTAGTTTAAATGCAAAAGAGTTCTCTCTCTCTCTCTCTCTTTATATATATGTGTATATATATATATATATATATATATATATATCTCCCAGTGTCCATTACTGTCATCATTTTAATGTATATTTCACCATGTTGGTGCAGGTGGATGTACTTCTCCAGTAGGACTGTGTACCATTAATTGTTGTGGTCTTTTGTGTTCTCTTTTATGAGGCTCAGCTCAAAAATAAAAGACAATCTAAAGAAGTAAAACATGGAAGCTATAAGATCCCTTGGTTAGTTGTAGGTTCAGAGAAACTCTAATTGATGGCAGAGGAAAGGAGATTAAGACTTAGAGGACAACCAGGGTTCCATGTGAGAAAACCTGCTGAAGGTTACAGATTATATCTGTGGCTGGTGCAAAGTCTTAGATGAGAGGTAGAATGCTATGGGAGATAGAGCCATTAAATCTAAGAAAGAGACTTCTGAAGATTCAAAGAAAGCGAGCAGCTGTGAGTGTTACCAAGTACCTAGAAGAGAAGCAAGGTGTTGAGTATATTTAGCTAGGGGAGAAGCAGAAGTGAAAATGTTTGCATATGTTTTGTGACAGGAGGACCAGAAGCATGAAGCATTCCAGATTGCAAGACTGTGCCAGAAGAAATACTTATGCCAATGAAAAGAAGTGTATTTGGAATGATAGAAGCACACTTGCCCTTAACATTGCTGAAGAGAAAAGGGATAGGGAAGTGCTATCATGAGAAAAAGTTGAACAAGGAGAATGTATGAGAAAGAGAGGATTTATCCTAAGTAGACCCAACAGAGGGACCAGTCATCTAGGCTGAGACTGCAACATAGTGGATAAAGCAATTAAGGATACAAAAGCAAGGAATACAGCTGGTTTGTCAAGGATAGGCACAAAGGTGCTGAAAATATGGTGAAGTAGATCATGTTCTTGTCATGTGTATAATGAGTGTGATGAATGAATAAGAGATAGAGATATGCTAAGTGAAAAAACTGGATATAAGAGTAATCAGATATAGTGTGTAGGAGAGAAGAGAGTTGTGCTTGCTATGGGTATGTGATGCATATGAGGTATAAAGAAGTGCAGGGTGCTCTTAGAGATTGGAACAGAAAGAGAGAGAGATGTAACAAAACTATGAAAATTTTGTCTCAGAATGCTGGGTCTCATGATGATGATGAAAAAAAGATTGTGATAATTAGTGATAGGTGGTGCTGGAGAGGACCTTTCCACCTGTGCAAAGCTTGTGAAACAAACATTGGATGGTAATAGTGTTGGAGACTGGCAGGTATATGATCTCCCATTTAATGCAACCTCTGTAACTGTCTCTTTATTCATCCCCAGACTCATTGGTATCCTACCATTTCTTTCTCTCTCTCTCTCTCTCTCTCTCTCTCTCTGCACCATGCTGTCATTTTACCGGTGAGTTTTGCCAGAAAAAGCTTCTAAAAGTTTGGAGTAAGTTTTGGGAAACTGCTTCAAGTTTCTTTGGTGATAACCGTTGCAAAGTGCAGTGTGAGCAACTACATAAAAACTCCTGTACTGGTTTACTTGCATTTCATCATGATGATGGTTATGATCATTGTTGATTATAATGAAACTTAGTATTACTATAATACATCCAAGCTTTTATCTTTGTAAATCCTTAAAACCTGTTTAATAATTAAGTTGTTATATTCTCAATATCAGCTTTGACTGAGTTCAGTCTTATTGTGTTTATTTTATTTTTATGAAAGAAAGCATTATTAATTAAAATAAATCATTATTTTATTTTTTAATCCTTGAATTAACTAATAAACAGTTGCTATCTTTGCTTAACAACAGTTTTTTTTTATTCAATTATATTTTCATGTTTTATTTTTTATTCTATTTCCAAGTTATCAATAATAAAAATAATGCATAACTTTTAATTAGATTCTCATTAACAATATGTTTTGTAAACCTATTATCTTACCTGTTCAGAAGTTATAAATAAGCTTGTTAATGTTAAGGTAATATAACAATTGACAGGTGGTGGGTGGGGATTTGAGTGAAGGATTAAATTGTACCACTTCAGTAACACCAACAAACGGCAATAATAATGATGGTTTCAGATTTTGTGTACAAGGCCAGCAATTTTAGTGGGGGGAGGAGTTAATTGATTACATCAACCCCAGTACTTGACTAGTATTGTATTTTACCAACCCCAGAGGGATGTAAGGCAAAGTTTGCCTCAGTAGAATTTGAGCTTAAAATGTAAAGAGTTGGAAAAAACAAATGCTGTTAAGCATTTTGGCTGATATGCTAACAACTCTACCGACTTTCCATCCTTTGCCTTTAATAATGATAATAATGGTTTCTGATTTAAATACAAGCCAAAGAAATTTCAGGCAAGGGATTAAGTTGATTGCCATCTGCCTCAGCATTTTACTGGTACTTTATTTTGACAATCTCAGAGAAATGAAAATCAGGGTTAATCGCTTGATAAGATTTGAACTCAGAACAGAAAGAACCTGTACAAATACTGCAAAGCAATTTTCCCCAACACTCTAATGCTTCTGCCACTTTTGATGGTTTCTGATTTGGATACAAGACCAACAATTTTAAGATGAAGGGATTAGTCCAGTAATGACATGATGCTTTATTTTATCAATCTCGAAAGGAAGAAAGGCAAAATTGAGCTTGGAAAGATTTTACCTCGGATTGTAAAGAGCTGGAAGAAATGCTGTTGAGTAGTTTGTCTGACATACTTATGATTCTGCCAGCTCACTGCCTTTGTTTCAACTTTTTTAATGGGAGGAAGCGAGTCAATTGCATTGACCTCAGTGTTCAAGTGGTACTTATTTTATTGACCTTGAAAGGATGAAAAGCAAAATTGCCTCTGCATGATTTGAACCTACTATGTAAAGAGTTGGAAGAAATGCCACTAAGCATTTTGTTCGACATGCTAATGAGTCTACCAGTTTGCTGCTTAAATAATAATGGTAATTCATCAAGGTCAACCACGGCAGTGTTTGATATGAGAATACCGTAAGGTGGTGTAGGGAAGGGCTTTGCAAGTATTAGTACAACTTTCTGTGTATTGAGACTGAATCCTGCTAGTGTTGATAAAATGATCAGCACCAATCAACAATTGTTATCAAGTAAATTGAGTATAATCTTCTTAAAACTGAAATCCTTTTTATTCAAAGCATAGTCACAAGATCCTACATTATCAGCTTATGGATTTAGGTGGGTTGGAATTCCAGGCACAATCCCCACTAGCCTTTATATTATATCTATGACCACACTTTCAATGTTTTTTCTTTAAATCTGGTAGATTGTGATATGAAGGAGATATGGCTGCTGTGTGTATCAACATGTAGGCTCCTTATGGAGGTGGTGAAAAAAAAATGTTAGGGTAGAGTAGTGGGGATTGGGGCAGTGTCGTTAGTCAACCCTAACAGTTCTTCATAGTCACTCACACCACTGTTCTCACTTTTATATTCTTTACCTTGATCCCCACAATTCATGGGAACCTCTTTCATTTTATTAGAAATAGCAGATAAAGCTCTGTTCAAATCATACTTTCTCTCCTTGCTTACCATAGGAGAATATATAAGGATAATATGGTCCTAGAAGCACTGTCTAAAAATAAGATTTTTAGACACACTGGTTGTGATCAGAATACCTTACTTCTGGTTGATCACAGCTAAATAATCTGTACAAGTACAGGCATAGCTATGTGGTTAAGAATTTCTCTTCTCAGTCATGTGGTTTTAGGTTTAGCTCCACTGTGCAGCAGCTTGAGTGAGTGTCTTCTCTAGCTCTAGGTTGACCAATGCCTTATGAATGAATTTCATAAGCATAGACTGAAAAAATACCTATCATCGTCTTTGTCATCATTATTGTTTTAACATCCACTTTTCCATGCTTGCACAAGTTGGATGGATTTCATTGAGGCAGGTTTTCTATGGTCGGTTGCCCTTCCTGTTGCTATCCCTTACCTGTTTCCAAACAAGGATAGGGTAATCTTTTCCTATGATGGGGCATGATTTTACAGATTAGAAATGAATGACACCACTTGTGTGACAGTAGCTCACATTTACTAACTATCATACTATATCAAAACAAAGAAGCACAAACATGCATACAACACATTCATATGCACACACACGCATGCACACACACACACACACACACACACACACACACACACACACACGAACCATCATTATTAGTATTATTATTATTATCATCATCATCATCATCATCATCATCATTCTAACATCCATTTTTCTATGCTTGCATGGTTTGAATGAAATTTTTTTGAGTCTGATTTTCTGCAGCTATATGCCCTTCCTATTGCCAATCCTCTCTTGTTTCCAAGTAAGGTAATATTTCCCCAAGACCAGACATGTTTTCGTAGAAGATTGGAAACAAAGGAATCAGTTGTATGACAGTGACACTTGTTTTACACTTTACATATATCATGTAATGTCAAAACTAGGAGATAGTAGTACATATGCACACACACACACACACACACACACACACACACATCCATACACACATACACACATGATGAGCTTCTTTCAGTTTTCATCTACCAAATATAATCTCAAGGTGTCACACAGTGAGACTGAACCTGAAGCCACATGGTTGGGAAGCAAACTTTGTAACAGCTTAGCTATGCTTGTGTCATCTTGACATCACATGCCAGTTGTGAGTAAATATTATTCTCATACAAATGGTGCTCTTTGTTTGCAATCTCCTGTGAAAACATTCTTGGACTAGGGGAAAATATTACCTTGCTTAGAAGCAGGTGTAGGTTGGCAACAGGATGAGCATCTGGCTTTAGAAACTCTACTTCGACACATCCCATTTGATATATACAAGCAGGGAAAAGTAACTGTTAAAAGGATGATAACGGTGATGATGGTGATAGTGATGGTGATAATGTGATACAGTCTGGTTTTGCTTTCATTTCAGAACAACAGTTTTTAGTAATATTTGTACTTATGGTCAGTAAGTGTTTTGCAACTTCAGTCTTATTGGATTGATATAATTTTTTTTCCTCAGTAGTAAAAAAGAAACCGTTTATTGATATTAAAATTTACAAGTCAGAAGAATCTAACATAACCTAATCTCTATTGGGAAGTAGTGCCAATAGTAAATGCTAGGAAGTGCATGTCTTTGTGGAAGCCAAAGAGTTTCATGGAATTGCTCTAATTGACACTGTTATTTGATGCCATTTTACCAACACACACAAAAGTTGTCTGGTATTTTTACAGTCTCTTCATAATATTCTTTGAAGTTGTCAGGGCTGGGTCACTGGGTGGGACAGAGCTGTGTATGTTCTTCAATTCTGGGGACTGTGGTTCTGGAAAAATAGTTTATCTCTTCTGCTGACTGCTTTAGAAGTATTTTTTCTTTCTGTCATCACCATCAATATCTGTCATGTTCCCTAACATCACCATCCTCAACACTTAAACTATCATTACTACCACCATTAGCATCTTGGCCTGCTAGAAATAGTAGTCAAATTTGGTCAGATCACATACTGCTTTCTTAAAAAGAAAGAAAATATTTTAGATAATATAGTCCAAGATAAACTTTTTGAAATAAAAAGCTAGGATAATCATGCTAGGTCAGAGTTTATTACTTGGAGTTAAAAACCGTATAATCAATATTACCAATGTCAGTGTTATTACCACTTGCAATATATATTTTGACTCTTTGCACTGAGTTCAAATTCTGCTAAAGTTGGCTTTACCTTCCATCCTTTCAGGGTTGATAAGTTAAAGTAGCAGTCAAATACTGGGGTCAGTGTTATCGTCTAACCTCTGCCCTCAAAATAACTGGCCTTGTGTCTAAAAGAAAAGCAATTAGGATCTTGTTCAAAACGGGGGCACCAGTATTTTCTTAACGAAACACTTTGAAACTTGGGACACTGGTAGAATGTGTCATATAAAACATCTTTTTCTCTTAGTCTTCTTAACAAAAAAACCTACATCGCAAGTTATTTCATGTTAAAGTTGTCATATTTCTGTAATTTCAACCAATAACTGACGTCCATTCAGCTGGATAAAAATTTTTTTCTGTTCTATAACACAAAATAGATAAGTATACGAAGTTTGAAAGTCTTTCGGTACACAAAACACTACATAAAACATTAATGAAAACTGGTGCCCCCGTTTTGAACAAGATCCAGCAATTATTACCATTATTAACATCATTACCAGTATGGAGGGTACCCTAATTCCACTTTACAGGCCAAACCTATTTTGGACTTCTCAAAGTTAAACCAGAAATTTTTAAAAACAATCTGATTCATTTAACTTTTTATGCATATTGACTAAAATTATGATTCATGCGCATCCACAAAGTAATTTCATTGCAGCTACAGCCTTCCATCTGTGACCATCCCATCCTGGAACGTCATCGTTCTTTTCCATGCTTGCATGGATTGGATAAAATTTGTATTTCATCCAGTTTCCTGAGAGCAGTACTTCACCCTGTTTCCAGAGGGCAGTGCTTTACTCAGTTTTCATGTTAACCTTCCTCTTCAAATGGTATTTGGAAGAAGGTAGTATTTAACTAATGAGGAAAAGCCTTTATAGTCAGTCTTTTGTAAATGTGTCCACAATAGGATCTTCTTTTAATATGACCATCATTATTCATCCTTTCTTACTGAAGAAAAGCAGAGAAATGATTTTCATGGACAGAGGAAATCTTCTTGTTCTTCTTATCAATGGAAGACAGAAGTCTTCTCTTGTAGAGGCAAACTACTCACCCTTTCCTTGTTGAAGGAAAGCAGTGAGACCAGTGTTCACAACGAAGCCAATTATTTTCACAGAGGTCAATGACCAAACTTCTAAGAGTACCACTATCTTTTTGTATAGTTTGCAGTTTCATTTAATAGCTGCTAGTGTGTATTCACTCACTCATTCCTACACACTCTGTCTTGCTCACACTTTCACACATGACCTTGTAGTACTTCAGACTCTCTCTATTTCTCTGTCCTCCCTACTACACTGGCATGCACACACATACACACACTGAGTGGTTGGCATTAGGAAGGGCATCCAGCTGTAGAAAGTCTGCCAAATCAGACTGGAGCCTGGTGTTGCCATCCGGTTTCACCAGTCCTCAGTCAAATCGTCCAACCCATGCTAGCATGGAAAGCGGACGTTAAACGATGATGATGATGATGATGATGATTAGATAGAATGCCAACTGTGCCACATGTATTAACACGAAGATATCAAGACTGAAAGAAGTAATTGCTATTTGCTATCAAAAATTGTTTTTCATTTCATTTCGTTTCTTCTTACTGTTATCATTGTTATCATTATTTTCTTGTAGAAAAATGGATGCATATATCAAGTCATGAATACACCAACATTGGTTATCAACTGGTGGGCAAATACAAACACTAAGATACACATGCAAAGATGTGTGTGTGCGCACATGCACACACATGCGCATGAGTGTGATGGGTTTCTTTCAGTTTCTGTCTACCTAAGACACTTGCCCAAGGTGCTATGCAGTGGGACTGAACCTGGAACCATGTAGTTGGGAAGCAAACCTCTTATCACAGAGCCAGCTGTATAGCATACTTAATTATATAAGCCAGTTACAAGTATTTGTCCTGAGGTGCCATCTCTCATGGACTGATGTTAAAAGCAGTAAATATCAGAGAGAGATAAAAATTCACCCCAGCAGTGGCCAGTGATAGTACCAGATGCATTTTGGTCTTTTGGGGATTTTTCGTGCCTTTTTAGTGTCACATATTCTCTGATATTTATTGTGATTTTTGACTCAGCAAGCCTGTAAGACATTACCTTAGAACAAATATTGCAGTAACTGGCCTATTGGTAGCGTGCATATATTAACCCTTTAGCATTTAATCCAGCCATATCCGGCCAAAATATTCTACCTGCTTTATATTCAAAATGGTCAGATATGACCTTCACACCTACTCTACAACAACATTCTAAAAATAAACTACACACCATCAAAATCTTAAAGCTATGAGATAGGTCATGATTAATACAAAACAATGGGAAGAAATAAGCATTACATTTAACAGAGTAATCTGAATTTTAATGGGCATGCTACATATGAGGCAGTGCTGAAAAATTCCTGGCTTTGGGTAAAAGAAAATACAGGAGGGTCAGTTAATTATGATTCTATTCAACATATTCCCCCTCTCAGATTTACACACTTCAAGTTTTCTAAGCCCTGTAAAAGAACTCGGATTGTTGGGCCTCCAATCAGACCTTTCACAATACCCTTAAAGCCAGGAACCTTTCAGCACCCCTGCGCATATGGGTATTTTAATTAAATGCTGTCTCAGTCACATATACCAGATATATGTGTATACAGATATGTATACATATGTAGTTGTGTGTGTGTGTGTGTATAGATATATATATTCTCACCCCACCTCCTATCCTTTTCTCTGAAGATTTGATACTAGTGATGTTCAGACCTTAAAACAAACAGTAGACTCCACTCCCGTGATTCAGTGGTGGCAGTAGAGCAGCTGCAGCAACACTTGTGTTAGTCCTGTTAACTCTTAGTGGCAATACCTTTGGTGGTGGTAGTTGTTTAGCCTCCAGTCAGCCCTGATGAGCATGATAGAAAGCATTTCACTCATCACTAACCTGTCTTTTTGTCCTATATGCAGGGAAAGCCAGGACCACATAATTGAGCATGTCCTATAAGACACTAGGATGTAATTTTAAGGGAAATTTAGCTGTTATTTCTAGCAGATTGAAAGACTATAGAAGCTCCATCATTTGGCTGAGTTATATTGTTGGGTTTAATATTAATGGGTAGAAGTAATAATGATAATATTTCTTTTTAATTTCAGTATAAGGACAGCCATTTTAAGGAGAAGGTGTTAGTTGATAACATTGACCCTAGTGCTCAATTAGTACCCCCGTTATCAAATCCTGAAAGGATGAAAAGCAAAGTTGACTTCTGTGGTATTTGAACTTAGAACATAAAAAGCCAGAAGAAATGTTGTTAAACATTTTGTCTAACATGCTAACAATTCTGCCAGCTCACCATCTTGATGATAGTGATGATGATAAATAATAACTGCGATAGCAGTAATTAATATTCCTCTAATTTGTTAGTGTTGGTAGTGGTTGCAGTAAAATTCTTCTAGTTTCCACCTAATTATTTAATCATTTAATGATGCAAATGAAGATTTATTTAATTATGAAGATTGATATTTGATAATTAATTACCACAACTGTTTTGTTGATGTTGATCTTAATGGTGTTGTTGCTGATATGGAAAAAGCTCATTATATATGTTTTGGTGTTGTATTCTAGATATGCCCTACTTTAATCTATTCCAAGATGACCCATGTTGCACACTCTACCATGTAATGATTGTTGTTGTTCAGCCCCAGGTTAATGCAGGGTGAGCAGATCTGTGACTTGTTGGGAGCTGCCCAAACAATTGGTAGTAATCCTCAGATTTACACCTCTTGATATGCTGAGCAAGTTTTTACATGGTGCTCAGTCTGCTAGAAAGAACAGCCACATCTTCCTCAAACTTTACCATCATTTTAATATTTACTTTTCAATGCTTGCATAGGTCAGCAGAAATTTGTTACGGTAGATTTTCTAAAGCAGGGTACCCTTCCTGTCACCAACCCTCACCTGTTTCAAAGCAAGGTAATATTTTAGTCTAGTCCAGGCATGTTTTTCATGGAAGATTGCAAACACATAACTGCTTGTACAAATGGTGACTCTTGTTTACAATTAGACAAGGTGCCTCTCCCCACTACATGTACACAGATATTGGATAATTGTCTTGTAAAGAAGACTACACCACAAAACACTTGTTACTTATTAAAGGCAAGAAATGAAATGGTTTGGTCATATAGTACAACAGCAAGTTACTCCTACTTCAAGGGAATGCGGTTCTCCATAGACAGGTGACTTCTCAAAGGGGTATAGGATGGTTTGAGAAGGTGGTTAAGTAACAAAAAATTGATTAAATTAGTGGCAACCAAGTAGGCTGATGACTGAGGATGTAGAGTAGAGGACATTTATTGTGCACCAATAGTCTCTACTAGTTACATACTTTAATGTAATATGAGAAAAATAAGACAGGGTGGCCATGGCTAGAATGTAGGTTAGATAATAAGAGTTTCATCATAGACAGCCATAACTGTGAGTATCTTGTTCTTTTGCATAATAAAGACTACATTCTCTAATGTGTTCTTTTTTAAACCAGTAGGATAGAATCTACAGGAAATTTGCTGCTATTTTTAGCAATTTGTGTGCTTACATAAAGGCTTTATTGGTTACATAGGTGTGCAGTGTGGCACTGAAAATGCCTTGTACCTATTTTATTTTCCAGTCTAAGCAGAGTGTTACTCTTTTTCATAAAAAATGCTCTGTTGCTGGCACTAGCAGGTTGTGGGTGGAGTAAACCAGGTAGGTTAACTTCCAAAATGGCTTGTTGCCTGTTCTTTCATAGGCACAAATGAAACTTTGTGGTTAAGAATTTTGCTTTCCAACAACATGATTTGGGGTTCAGTCAATGGATTTGGTGGATGAAATCTAAAAGAAGCCAATCATGTGTGTGTGCTTTATATCTCCTTGTCTTGACACTGTGTAATAATTCTAAATGATTACTACTGTCAAGCAGTGTCATTTGTTTCCAATATTCTGTGCAAACACGTCTGGCAATGGAGAAATATTACTTTGCTTGGAAACTGGTAAGGGTTAGCAACAGGAATGGCATCTGACCATACAAAAATATACCTTAATAAACTCCAATAAATCCATGCAAGCATGGAAAAGTGGATATTAAATGATGATGTTGATGTACTAATATATTATGTTGGAGGAATTAAAAGTACTTACTGCTCCAAACACACAACAGACATTCATTCCTGTTGTGGATTTGAATTCAGAACTGTTCAGATCACAATGTGGTACACTACATTTGCTTGGAATTTCACTTCTACATTGCAGAATGGACACCATCCATCACTTGGTTTTGGGTTAATAATGGTCAGTGTTGCAATTGTTTTTTTTCTTCCTTTTCTTGTTTACACATGCTGATGAAACAATGCAGTGCCAAAGATGGGATCAGAACTATATATCATGTGGCTTCTATGTCAGCATTTTACCAACCTTGCTAGCAGTGATACTGTGTGAAACAATCAAAATATTTCACTCGCCAGCTGGGTTTTTTCTCATTGAAGTTTTGAATGTGATGCTTTTTCTCTCTCTCTCATCTTGACACCATTTTTTCTCCCCCCCCCCCATGTTTGCTCAATCAAAGCTGACCTGTTGTAATCGAGCCATGTCAATCCTGCTTTATTTTTTTCAGAGATAACGTATCTAGTACATAATCCAATGTATCCTGTTTTTTTAAGATGTTAGGATGTAAATTTAGTGATATTTGGTTACTATTTTTAGCAAGAGGAGTTACTGTTTAGAGGCTCCCTTGCAGGTTACTAAAGCGTTGTTTAGTCTTTGGTCAGTTCTCATTGAGCAAATATGACAAACAGGCACCCCAGTCATGGCTATTGGCCTTTCTGAGGTCTGTAGGTCTGTATATGGCACTGTGTAATTTGAGGGATATTCAATGCTATTTGTTTTAAATCAAACAACTTAGTGTTTCCCTTGTAAACTTGTCCAGTACAGCTGAACCAACTGGTGTGATTTGATCTTTGGACCAACATAAATGACATTAAATGCTACATCAGTATTGTTACTAAATGATCCACACACGTCCATGAAGCCCATGCTACGTCTATCTTGTCTCACAGTTAAATAAGTTCACGAGTTCCTTCCTGTTGATTAATTAGTCCAAGCCTACTCTTTTGGCTGTGATTTTAATCATGGTATGTAGGGAGGGAAAATCACTAAGAGGAATGTCATTGAACCATTCATGTTGGTTATTAATTATGCAAGGTTATAGTTTTAGCTTAATACCATGTGTGTGTGTGTGTGTGTGTGTTTTCTTGACAGTTATTGTTGTTTCTTTGTTTCACATTTAAACCGTAACTGTATTAAATTTAGTATTTTTGTTGTGTTAAGAGTATGTGTGTGTTTTATACTGAGTGAGTGTGTCTAAGTTGTACATTGAGTATGTGTGTGTTGTATACTGTGTGTGTGTGTGTGTGTTGTATACTGAGTGAGTGTGTGTATTGTATATTGAGTGTTGAAGAACCACAAAGAGGTTCTCTTTTTGACTGGATTCATAATGTTATAGCAGCTATGTGAGTCATTCTACTTGAAGAACCTAATCAATTTCTAAGGCAGGTACAATACATATTTTGATATATTTAAAAAAAAATTCTTTATTGGGATTAAAATATGAGTAGGACTTTGTGTTATCATTGAGCAGAAATGTGTCTAATGATGAGCTAAGGTCCAATGGTCACAAATTACTTCTTTTAGAAGTTAATAAAAATAACAATATTAATCTAGAATAATAGACTTGCAAAATGACTTTGAAGCTTAGATGCTATTTCAACAAGATGGTTATGAAGAATTATAACTGGAGCTGGTTGTCCCCAACCTTTTTTCACTATATAGCTTGGTTTCATGTTAAACAAATTTTTCCATGGATTGGGGCATCACATGCATAACAAAACACAATAGAGTGCTTAATATATAATCTAATTATTAATATATGATAGGTATGTATTACACATGTAATGCAAAAAAATCTTTCAGACTGCGATGGTCAATTAAATAGATATAAAATTTTAAAATTTAATCTTCCTGCATGGCCTGATACCAAATGATTCTTGGCTTGGTCCTGGGTGGTAGCTCCTAGTTTAAGCAACAAAATGAATATCCCTGATTTTGGAAGAAAGTAAAATTATTGTTGTTAGTGATCCTGTCCCCATATCTGGTTGAGAAAAGGGCTCAGCATGGTAACACAACTGTTAGTTAAACAGCAAAATTATCATTGTTATCACTGGCTTTTTAATGTTTCTCTTGTTTCTCTTCTGTCTGTTTATGTATATTTCTTTGCACATGTTTGCATGTTTGCGTCAAGCACTAGAAAGTACACTCAGCAAATCAGACTGAATGTCCAATTAGCTGTGCCTAATTGTCCGCATCCAAAATGTTGCACCAAATTGTCTCATTCTAAGTTCTTCACCATTCAGCCATGACTGTATGCACATAAACATACACTTTGTATATACTTTGAGAAATATTGCTTATCTTGTGATGTAATCACAGCCTTTACTTAATCTTCAATAATCAAATGTAAGAATGTATTACATATGTTGTATATGTAGTCTTGATTTAAAACATTCATTTTAAAGACTGGCTTTTTCCTCTGTGCTAATCTTTCTAATTACATACTTAAGTAACATAAGTATGTAATTAACTCTCAAATTATTATATTTTAATTAGGTTGTTTAGAAGTATTTGTGCATGAAATATTAAAACATTTGTTGTGAATAAGTTTGTAAATATTTATAAATGCTTATATCTAACAAACATACTTTTAACCCTTTTGGTAGCCTATTTTTATTGAAATACAAATAAAGGCATGTGGTTCAATTCCTGGTGATGTGTTGTGTCCTTGAGCAAGATACTTTATTTCATGTTGCTCCAGTCTACTCTGCTGGCAAAAACAAGTAGCACCTGTATTTCCAAGGGCCAGCTTTGTCAAACTCTGTATCAGGCTAAATCTCCCAGAGGTCTACATACATGTGTCGGTGGAATGTACAGCTACATGCATGTTTATTTCACAAGCAGGTTGTTCTGTTGATCAGATCAACTGTAACTGACAGAGTGCCAGTATATTTCATTAAAGTTTGAAAATAATAAAGAATTTAATAAAATAACTTTGTCACTATTAAGTTGGTGCTTAGAAGAAATTAACATAGAATTTTGATACAAGGTTTTAATTTAGGTCACTTTAACCATTTAGCATTCATTCACATTATTCTGTCAAATGTAATACTTTTTCATTCAAATTGTTTTTAATTAATTGTGCATTATTTTGTAGCTTCAAAAGTTTTATGATGTGATTGTATATCTTTTAATAGCATTGAAGGATAGGTGCCATAGGCTGGATCTGGCTCGTTAGAACATAAAACAGGTAGCATATTTGAGCTGGATATGGCTAGTTTAAATGCTAAAGGGTTAAACAGGAAGTTTGTATCATAGAATATGGGCAGTCTCTGGATTGTTATCAAAAGAGTTAATGTTGCTGTGAAAATAGGAACTACAGTGTTCTTTGTAGAATGATCTGCGGATCAGCTCAACTAGTTTCAACTATATTTACAGTAAAAACTTGTCAGGATTGTTGACTGCAGGCAGACCGAGAGAAAGGACGGTGGTAACCTTGCAGTGACTTAAGAAAACTGCAATGAATAACAGGCATTGCTTTTACTTGTTTGCACCAATACATTCCTTAATGTATATTTGTTCATTAAATGTACACATGTAAATTTGTTTACAATCAGGCTATTTTAGTACTTAAGGATGATTAACAAGTGTTGACAACACACATACTGATATGCATATGAGCAAAACAGTTCTTGTCCATCATATATTTTACATACATAAATGTAAAGTTACTATTTCTTTCTTATTCTTTTACCCCCCCCGTTTTATTTACTCTTCTCTCTCCTCCCCTTTCTCTAGTAAACAGTCCTGACTGGCTTATAAACACAGATGAAACTAGTCAAGTTGTTGTTCTTCAGTTTGTTCTTCAGAGAGTGACCTGTGGTTTAGTTGCTGGGGATCAGTATGTGTGTGTGTGCATATATATATATATATATATATATATATATA
>NC_068997.1:5595354-5602331 GCF_001194135.2 Octopus bimaculoides
CATGGCTGGCCGGCAACATATTTTTCTGCATTATATGGATAATTTATCCTGATCAAGCTATTTATAGCATTATCACGCGTTTGAGAAATAAATTTATTTCTGTATCTTACAATACATCTCAACGCTTCTAAAAAAGAACAAACTTTGTTTGTTTACTTTCACCGTAAAGTTGAATATATATATATATATATATATATATATATATATATATACTGGGTGCAATGGGTAAATTGTCACCATTTTATAATTTTAACTTCGTGCATGCACATTGTTTTTGATTTTGTCGACTACACGTTATAGTAGGGTCAGTTGGGCACCATCTGTGAGAAAAGCAACACCTTGACACAATTCACTCTGCCAGAAATTTGGAAATGACATTCTGTACTGTTTGGCATTCGTGCTGGAAGCTCCAATACGAACATTTCAGAATGTTGGGTGTCAATCTGAAGAATTGTATCAAGAGTGATAAAAATCAAACATCCAGTCAACATCATGGCGTTTGGAGTGATCACTAGTGATGGCGACATTATACCTCCATCCATCTTCCTACACAGCCTCAGACTTAACACAGAGCAGGCCTACATTAAGTGCCTATAGGAGGTAGTACTAGCCTAGGTGAAAAGGGTGGCTGCTGGAAGACCCTAATCCTGGCAACAGAACTCAGCACCATGCTACAAGCAGGAGAACCCAATCATGGCTGTCAGACAATTTCTGCAACCACATCACCCCTAACATCTTGCCACCTAACTCCCCAGACTGCAACCCCCTTGATTATTATGTGTGGGGTGCAGTTGAGCAAGTGACCAACAAAACTCCTTGTAACACCAAAGATGAACTGAAGGCAAGGATTATGGCACCATTCACCAACTTAAGGAGACCGTCCAGAAAAGTTGCAGGAGACTCCAAAATTGTCTGGAGTCTCCTGCAACTTTTCTGGACGGTCTCCATGCAAGCTTCTTACCAGAACCATGCAAGCTTCTTACCACACAGCCACACCTATGCTTATTTTATATATATATATATATATATACAGGGTGCGGTGAATAAATTGTCATCTAAATTATGCAAAAATGAAAATAACACAGACATCTCTTTTTAACAGATATATTTACCAAAATTACATTAAAAATATCTAAAATCACCATTGGCTTCACTTTTGAAATTCCATTTATTGTTATAGATGTGTTCATCTTTTTGATATAGGAGAAACCATTTTTTAACAATACAAAGAAAATGGAGAATGCATGCACAGAATAATCAATATATTTATTATAATAGTTAATTCATGTTACCTGTTTTGGTTGATTACTTATATCCATATTTACGCAATTAAAATTGCATTAGGAAGTTGAAAAAGCAAAAACTTCCTCAGGGCAAAATTGACTGCTATTTTTCATATTGTAACTCTTAATGGATGGAGAATTCATTCCAATTGAATTGTAGCATGTGCATCTTGGATTCTGCTCTAAAAATAGCTAGAGATTGATTTTGACCTTCCTGGGCAAGGGATAGGCCTAGTTCAGAAGAACTAGGTCATGTTACTATTCACCTTTTTTGATCATGTATATCAGCTTTTTACAAGCTAGCCATTACCTTCTTCTCTGTTCAGTATGTCCATAAACACATTCCTCATTAACTATACAGGCTTATATATACACACACACACAAACGAGGGGGTGTTGAAAAGTTCCTGGCTTTGGGTAAAAGAAAATACTGGAGGATCAGTTAATTATGATGTTATTCAATATATTCTCCTCAGATTCACACACTTATTGCAGCAATCCTTTGGTTTTTTTGTAAGTCCTGTAAAAGAACTCAGAAGGTTGGGCCTCCAACCAGGCCTTTTGTAGTACCCTTAAAGCCAGGAACTTTTCAGCCTCCCCCCTCGCGTGCGCGCGCGTCTGTGTTTGTCTCCCACAACCACTTGACAGCTGGTGTTGGTGTATTTGTATCCCTGTAACCTAGCAGTTCACCAAAGAAGACCAATAGAATAAGTACCTTTATGCTTACTGATTGGTTCCTGTACAAGCTTTGCAAAATCCAGAAGTCTTTCCCATACAGATGAAGGTTATTGAGTTCTTCAAATAACATGTCATATTACTTTGTTGAATGCCTTTATGTAATCTATGAAACATGTGAAGGTGTTTTTTGCATCTCTTCACAAAATCAAACTTCAATTTCAATCTCACCTGTTATTCTGCTTCTTGCCTGCAGAAGTAAAATTCTCAGAGTAATCTTTGTAACTCATGAGACTAATCTAAAGGACTATTGGAAATATTATCTTGGAAACAGATAATAGTTGGTGACAAGAGCTTCTGGCCATAGAAAATCTGCCTCAACAAATTTTGTCTGGCCACTGTGTGGACGTTAATATGATGGTGGCAGCAATGATGATGATGACTGTGTGTTTGTGTGTGTTTGTGTGTGTATGTCTGTACATTTGGGTGGTGCAGTAGGAGAAAACAAACCCTATACACGCCTTGATTATTTATTCTTTCAAAGCTGATGATTTACTCCATCACTACTTTGAATTTCTTACATATTTTGGCTGATCCAGTCGACTGTTATTCTGGAGTTTCCTCACCAAATTCCATTTATTCTGCCTGATGAAATGACCAGGCATCTGGGGAAACTGCCATGTAACAGTTCCCAGAATCAGCCGAAATACATGATTTACTTTGGTATTGATGAGTATGTATGTATATGTATATCCCAAAGAGGGGGGGGGTGCAGAGAGAAAGAGAGAGTGAGAGAGGTTGACTAACTACTTACCTCCTCTGTGGACATGAAAGGAGATCTATCTCCTCAGAAATTCGGAAGCAATAAATACTACTCCAGTTATGTGTTGAGTGCTGCTTCCGTTAGTTTGTTCACTCACTTATGTGCATATACATATATACATGCATGCATACATACATGCATACGTACATACATACATGCATACATACATGCATACATACATTATATGTATTTGTGGTGTGAGTGTGTGTGAATAATAAGCAGTGATTAGGAATAAACAAACTTTAGGTTAGTTAAAATATGCTTATGGTATATTTTAACTTCTAAAGGCAAATTCACTGCAGTTACTATGGAGAAAACAATTCTCTCTTATAGTAAAAAGTGTAAAAACACCACATCTGCCCCTTGCTTCTCACTATCAGATTCCCAGACAGCCATTTCTGGTTTTAGAGTCTTTAGTGAGAAATACCTAGAGAGATAACCTTGATCAGATCAAAGCCATAGCTGTTATATTTCTCCCAATCAGACAGTTGAATAGTACAACTCAGTCACTAATGTTGCCTTTTTTTTTTTTTTTTGGTTAAATCTATGGCCTTAATCTGCTTAGAGTTATCTCTCTTCTGTATTCCCCATTGAGGAAAGCTAAAGAGTCAGAAACAGCTGTCTGGGAATCTGATAGGGAGAAGCCTGGGGCAGATATGTTTTTACTCCTTTTACCATAAGAGAGGATTTTTTGGCAATGGGCTGGCTAGCTTGCCACACTCCATGTCTGTTCTTATTCTGAGTTACATAATTTCTGAACATGTTTAGGACTATATCTCAGTACTGAACATTTCAATTTTGGTTTGGTTTCTATAGCTGGATGTACTTTTTATTACCAACCATTTTGTGTGTGTGTGTGTGTGTGTGTGGATATATGCATGCATCCATGCATGTATATCCCACAAGAATTTAGAAATTTCATGTTCTACTGTTACAAATGATTTGTTTCATGTCCCTTTAAGTAAATATAGTGATATATATATATGATATAATGATATCTCTCCATCTATGTATATACATCTCTCTCTTTCTCTCTCATATAAACACAGGGTGATTACAAAGTCTTTCCCTGATTATAAACCTTTATTGAACAAAAACTTTTCAAGATACAAAATCAGTTTTTGGTACATTTACGACATCTGCCTAGAAGTTTTTATTCACATAAAATGAAATTCGCTAAACTTCAACACAGGCCCCTTTTGTGGTTCAGAGCACATCTAATCAACATTCAATTTCACGCCATATGTTCTGAGGCATATCAGTTGTTACTGATGAAACTGCTTCAGCAATCCTGGCCTTTAAAGATTGAAGATCGTGAACTGGTGTACTATACACTTTGTTCTTCAGATACCCACCAAGTCTAGCGGGGTAATGTCTGGTGAACATGGAAGCCATGGTGTTGGTCCACCTCTCCCAATCCACCTGTTTGGAAAAGTTTTATTCAAAAATTGGTGGATGCATATACCCCAGTGTGGAGGACCCCCATTTTGCTGGAAAATTACGGATAACTGAAATTCCTCTAGCTGGGGTACAGCATAATGTTCCAGCATATCCAGGTAAACATTTGCTGAAATGGTAAACTCAGCAAAAAAGAAAAGTCATATGACCCTGTCATGCATTAGGCAGCACGAAACATTAATCTTGCAGCTGTCTATTTTGTGTTCTACAACAATGTATGGGTTCTCTGATCCCCATATCCTTACATTGTGTTTAACTTTTCCTGATATGTGAAAAGTTGCCTTGTCAGAAAATGCAACATGTTGAAGATAGTCATTGTTCATATTGATTCTGCTAAGAGTTTCTTCAGCAAAGGCAGCATGTTTAGAAAGATCGTTTGGTTGCAAAGATTGAACGATTTGCACTTTGTATGCATGCAGTTTCAGGCATTTGTGCAAAATCTTGAAAATGATTGGCTACGGCACTCCTAGTTCCCTTGAAGCTCTGTGAGTTGGTTTCCTAGAAAGTAGTACGCACAGCATCAACAATCTCTTCACTTGATCATGTCCTGCCACTTCTTTTGAGGTCACCAACACTACCAGTGTCTTTGAATTTGTTATACCAGTTATTGATGCTTTTAACACCTGGGGGATTTTGGCTGTATTCTTTTCTAAAATTTCGTTGAACAGTAATTGCCAACTTAGTTTCATGAAACCACAAAACACATAGTGCTTTTTCTTTCATAGATGCCATTTTCATATGTTAACTTTATTTGAAAAAAAGAAAGTGCAATTAAAAAATAATGAAACAGCACATGTCAATAATTCCCGACTTCAATTTAATAAACTTCTATGACAAAAAAGCTTAATTTGAAATAGCAACAATGATATGATATTTCAGAATCTGGGAAAGACTTTATAATCACCTTGTATGTATATGTGTATGGGTTATGAATGTATTGAGTGTTCTATAGATATGGATTTGTGTATATATTTATATGCATATGTGTGTAGAGTTTCACTAATTATATATGTGCATACACACACACATACATTTGTATCTAATTTTTATATTTTTATCATTGCAGCTGTATGTGCCACGCGGCAGTTGATGTGCGAACACTGTAATACAAATGTATGTAATGGCACTATAGAGTGTTTCGCTGAACCTGACAAACATACTCACTGCTATGCTACATGGCGCAATGGTTCCGATGGAGTGGAGATTTTAATGAAAGGTTGCTGGCTTGACCATGAGAATTGTTACAATAAGATGGATTGTGTCGCATCTGATTCGACAGCAAATGTCTACTATTGTTGCTGTGAGAGTGAAATGTGCAATCAAAATATCTCTTTTAAAGCTCTTCCACCACCCCCTACAGTTGCAGGTTAGTCACTTTGGTCTCTTATTCACTGTTGAGTGGTGCCTGTATTTGAATTTTGTCTCTGCCAAGTGGTGGGGGTTATCTATCATGCTGGAGAAACCAGTTCAGAATTATGTCGCAGTTCAAAATTTTCTAATCATCTGGGCCCCACCTTGCTAATAGATCTGCATTCTTATTCTGAATAGAGGTCTCATGTGATGACTGGTATATGGTATATAGCAACTGTATGTTTTATGGATCTTATGTTGATTTGATAGTGAATTCCAGTACAATCAACAGAACCACGTAATCATTGTATTGTGGTATAACTGACTTGGGTATCTAATGTAATCCACTGGTAGAATCCACATAACATATTGTGTAACAAAACTGACCCTTTAAATTACAGTTGCAGTATAGTCATCAGGCTTTTTGCACAGCCTCCATCTTTTCAGTTTCACTTACACAATGTGTCATCTGAGGTTGTTGGAATTGAACACAGAACCTTATGATTGAGAAAGAAAAATGTTTTTATCATTTGGATTTGCTCACACCTATCTTAATACATCCACCACTTGGTGGTCAGTTCCCTCTGCCTTTAGGGATTTCCCACCAGATTTGGAGAATGTGTGCACATGTGTTTGTTTACACTTGTGCTTCTGAATATCATGAGCTGCGAGCAGTGACATTCATTCCTCTTGCAACAAATCATATGACGGGTTTGCACATAAAATCCCTTCCTATAAACAGGTAAGGATTGAATACAAAAGGGACATCTGGCTATAAGACATTACCTCAATCATGCATTCATCTAACCCATGCTTGCATGGAAAAACAAATGTAAAAAACTAGCACTTAATTCTTGCTAGTTTAAGTGCATTGAACTGTAAGTTAGTGCCACATGGTCATATGGCTTGTAGATATAAACAGTAGGAGTACTGTATAATTAACAGTTGTTTTGTGAATTTGGAATGCTATGTTCAACCTTTATGAGGCTAAGATATATATGTAGTCAGTTGATCTGTTAGAAATAACAATCAAATCTCTCAACCTACCACCTTCAAAAAAATGTCAAAGACATACTGTATAGTAAAAGTTTGAGACAAACAGTGTTTGAAACTGTAGGATGGTTATAGCAAGAATGTCTTAAATCCTAAATCTACTAATTCAGGGCTAAACTCAGATTGGGATGAGTTCCACTATACCTAAGTTGTTCCTGATATACACAATATGAAAGTGGGTTTGAATTGTCCATATGGATGGGCATTGTAGTGAACTGGTAGCTCATAGGTTTCCAGTTCAAATTCACTGCAGGCCCCCCTCATTGAGCCTCAGGGCCGGTGTATTGTAATTTGAAAATGTCAAAGACATACTGTATAGTAAAAGTTTGAGACAA
>NC_068997.1:5603023-5605292 GCF_001194135.2 Octopus bimaculoides
GAGTCAAAATTAAAAGAAGAGTGCCATTTATTATCTTGGGAACAATCCTTTCTATATTAACCAAAATGAAGTAGATTGACAAATTTATTTTTCCAACCAGTGGAAGACACGCGAGATGTCGAAATATTGTTCCCAAGATAACAAATGGCACTCTTCTTTTAATTTTGACTCTATATCGGAGGAGTTACCTCAATCCTTTCTATATTATTATTATTATTATTATTATTATTATTATATGCCTGTTCGAGATAAACTCTACCGGCATGGAAGTGCCGTCAGCCTGGCCTGCCCGAGGTGCGCTCAGGACGACGAAACTGTTCTGCATGCACTCGTCCAGTGCCCGAGTATTGCTGACCTATGGGTTTATGTCGAACAGCTACTGTCACATGTAGGATGGATTCGTCTATCAGCTGAATCCATCCTGAAGATTGACCCGCTGACCTCCTTTAACCGGGAGGGCAAGGCACAGCTTCTGGTTCATGTTCATACCACTTGCCTGTTATTTCAAAGCCACACACTACATTAGCAGATTCTACATTTACTCTCTGAGTTTTGTCATCTTTGCCTTTATCAGATTCATTCTAATGGCTTGTCCCTAAGCAGATTTAATTAGCATTTCAGTCTCCTGTTTCAGGTTTCTGTCTATCATCCATCAACATCCTTGGTTTGTTGCATGAATTGGCCAATCAATTTCTTTTCTTTCAATCTGTATGTTCTGTTGTTCTTCCTTCTGTTCTTGAATTCTCCTACTCTTTCAGTAACTTTTTGGTATCGCTATCTGCGGATAGTTTACTACCTGTAACCTTAGATATCCACAAGCTTTCAATAATCTTTTAAGTGCTCAGAATCCTTCTGATAATCTCTCCTGTCTCTAAGAGGTAAACTTACTGTAGAAACTCTACGGGACATTCTATTTCAGTCTCCTTCAGTCATTTGTCTATATTGTTAATTCATAATGAACTAATTATTACAGGCACAACCATTTACAGTTTTCACACTCCAAATTCTTACAATTCCAAATTTTAAGGTGTATTTTAGAAGTTTTTCATTTTCTGTTGTATAATAATAATAATAATAATAATAATAATAATAATAATAATAATCCTTTTTACTATAAACACAGGGCCTGAAATTTTAGGGAAAGGGATAGTCAATTACACCAACTCCAATACTCAACTGGTACTTATTTTATTGACTCCAAAAGGATGAATGGTAAAGTTAACCTTGGCAGAATTTGAACTTAGAACTTGAACACAGACAAAATACTGCCAAGCATTTCACCTGATCTGCTAACGATTCTGCCAGCTTGCTGCCTTTATAATAATAATAATAATTATAAAAATAACAATAATAATAATATCAAGGTTGTTATATCAATATAAATGTGTTTCTTCTTCTTTTTTTTTTTTTTTGTGTTTAATTTCAGCAGTTACTAAAGATCCTGTTGTTATTAACAAGGACCCTAACAAAACACTGGTCACAATCATATGCGCCCTCGTACCAATTGCAGCTGCGTCCATCTTCATTATTGTTATGTTTTACATATGGCAGCACTATGACTATTTCCAGAGATTCCATCGGCCGGTTTATCGAGAACAGATACCTACCATTGACCCAAATGTCATTTCTCCCAATCAATATCTTCCAGTCCAACTGCTGGAACTAATAGCTCGGGGACGGTTCGGGGCAGTGTGGAAGGCCAGTCTGGTCGATGAATATGTCGCTGTAAAAGTGTTCCCACTGCAAGACAGGGAATCGTGGCTCAACGAGCAGGAGATTTACAGTTTGCCACATATAAGGCATGAGAACATTTTGCGATTCATCGCTGCCAAGCAAGACACAGTTAAGGGTGACTTGTGGTTGATCACTGAATATCATGAGAAAGGGTCACTCTGCGACTTCCTCAAAGGGAACTGCATTTCCTGGAGTGAATTGTGCAAGATTGGTGAAAGTATGGCACGTGGACTAGCTTTTCTCCACGAGGACATCCCACTAGTCCGTGGGCAAGACTTTAAACCTGCTGTTGCTCATCGAGACTTTAAGAGTAAAAACGTACTTCTAAAATCGGATTTAACAGCTCTAATAGCTGACTTTGGTTTGGCATTAAAGTTTGATCCTTCAAGAGCTCCTGGAACCACTCATGGTCAGGTAAGAATGTTAATTTTTGAATATTTGCCTGTACATAAATTCACAAGTCATGCACACGGTGGTGCATCAGCATGGCCGCAGCTCTAAGCTGAAACTTAAAAAAAAAAAAAAAAAAAAAAAA
>NC_068997.1:5605805-5607132 GCF_001194135.2 Octopus bimaculoides
AGCATCACTTGTAACTCACAAAGGCAAAAACAAGAAGAAAAAACAATGAAAACTAACCAATTCCGATGTTTAACAGTAGACGCGTTTCTGGAATACAGTACTGATGAAGGAAATTGATTATTATCAATCATGATCTAGAAGCGCGTCTACTGTTAAACATCGGGATTGGTTAGTTTTCATTGTTTTTTCTTCTTGTTTTTGCCTTTGTGAGTTACAAGTGATGCTATCTGTGGGATTCTCAGCTTTTTTAGCTGCTATTTCTGAACTTCGGTATATGGTGAAGCAAATATTTGCTGATCCCTTAATTATATTTATAAATATATATGAGCTTTTAAATAAGTTCTCCACCAATAATGGTGCTTTCATACCGATGGGCTTGGTAAAAATTGTTAATTGATTTATTAATTAATAAATTGATAATCCTTTACCCTTTTAATTTGTAATATATATATATATATATATGAACACATACATGCTTATTTGATATTTCATTGGAAAAAGTGTTTATTGTATTCAAATTTTGTATTAATAAAATTGTGATATTTTCTTTCAAACTGAAATTGAAGTGATTGGTGGGGGTGTGGCTCATTTGAATCATGAAAATAAATACCAGTAATATATGATGGTCATTCATATTAATTATTTTCCTCCTCTTATAATTTTGATGAGAGAAACTATTAGTTAAATCAGGGTTCTTAACCTGGTATTAGCTTGAGGAAGATATTGACTTGAAACAAAATACATGGCTGTGTAGTTAAAAGTGCTGTATTACTGACCATGAGGTCCTACATTCAAATCTTACTGACTACAGTAATTGTAGTTGTGTCCCTTCAATAATATACTCTTACTTGTCCTATTACCATTATCATGCTGGTAGGAGTCAGATGAAATTTGTTGAAGTAAATTTTCTCTGACAAGATGCTCTTCCTGTTGCTATTCTTCACCTGTTTCCAAGTAAGGTAATATTTTCCCATAGCGTGAAATATTTTTCACAGAAGACTGCAGAATACCAAGATACATACAAAAGAGTTTTTTTGGTTTCTGTTCAATAAATCCATTCACAACACTTTTGTATTATATTATACTTATTTATCGTGCTTTTACTTATTAATTTTTCTATATGTGACAGTGGATTTTCATGGATTAGTTCATGAACCTTGGTTCTTTTCGCTAAAACAATATATTTATATATTTTATACTGTGAAACTTAATTTAATTTTAATTTTTAATAAATTGAATTTAATTTAATTTTTACCTGTAAATTTGGATTTTTATCCCTAATATTATTATTATATATACGTATGTATATATATATATATATATATAT
>NC_068997.1:5607365-5614894 GCF_001194135.2 Octopus bimaculoides
ATAACACTGACATTTTATTTTAACAAATATATTTACCAAAATTACATAAAATATCTTGAAATACTAAAGAGTAAATTTATTCAATAAAATTGCCATTGGCTTCAACCACAGCCTCCAGACAACTTCAGGTTCACCTGCAACTCTTCTGGAAGGTCTCCTTGTTTAAGTTGATGAATGCTGTCATAATCCTTGCCTTCAGTTTTTCTTTGTTGGAGTTTTGTTGGTCTCTTGCTCAACTGTGCCCCACACATAATAATCAAGAGGGTTGCAGTCTGGGGAGTTAGGTGGCCAGATGTTTGGGGTAATGTGGTCGCAGAAATTGTCTGACAGCCATGACTGGGTTCTCCTGCTTGTGTGGCATTGTGCAGAGTCCTGTTGCCAGACATAGGGTCTTCCAGCAGCCACCCTTTTGACCCAGGGTAGCACTATCTCCTCCAGGCACTTGATGTAGGCTTCTGTTTTGAGTCAGGTTGTGTAGGATGATGAAGGGAGGCATAACTTCACCATCACTAATGATCACTCCAAACACCATGATGTTGACTGGACGTTTGATTTATATCACTCAGTACAAGTCCTCAGATCAACACCCTGAAATGCTCATATTGGAGTTTCCAGCTCAAATGCCAACCAATACAGCATGTTGTTTCCAAATTTCTGGCAGAGTGAATTGTGTCATGGTGTTGTTTTTCTCACAGATGATGTCCCACTGACCTTACTATATTGTGTAGTTGACAAAATCAAAATCGAAACAATGCGCATGCGCAAAATTAACAATATAAAATGGCGACAATTTACCCATCACACTGTGTGCGTGTGTGTGTGTGTGTGTGTGTGTGTGTGTATATCACCATCACCTCATCACCACTACCACCATTTAATGTCTATTTTTCATGCAGTCATATATATATATATATATCTCATCATCATCATCATTTGACATCCATTTTCTATGCTGGCATGGGTTGGATGGTTTGACAGGAGTTGAAGGGCTGTTCAGGCTCCTTATCTGTTTTTGGTATGGTTTCTATGACTAGATGCCCTTCCTGATGTCAACCATTTCACAGTGTGTACTGGGTAGTTTTACGCAGCACCCACATGGGTGCTTTTTACATGGCACAAGCACCTACAAGCCCACAAGATTAGGGATTCTCAGCTGGAGAGGGTTGTAGGAGATGAGCCTGTATGCAAGGGCAACCACATTTTTACTTAGCCTGATGTGTCTTTTCAAGCACTGCACACTGCCAGGAGTCTTGGTTCTCTGTCATCTCCTCTGTGAGTCCCAACGTCTATAGATCCTTTTTCACCACTTCATCCCATGTCTTCCTAGGTCTACCTCTTCTGCATCTTCCCTGTATAATTAGAAATCAGCACCTTTTAATGCAACTGTCTTCGTTCATATGCATTACATGGCCATACCAGCGCAGTCTTCTCTCTTGCACACTGCATCTGATGCTATGTATTCCCAGTTTTTCTCTCAAATCACACTCTGTCATTTATGCACACTGACACTACCCATCCAGTAAAGCATACTGGCTGGCTTCATTTCTTTCAAGTCTTCGCATATCCTCAGAGTAGTCACAGCCCATGCCTTACTGCCATGTAGTATAGCTGTTTATACTCAGCTATTGTACAATCTGCCTTTCACTCTGACAGAGATAGTAGCTCTCTGAACTTTGTCAAGCCTATTCTTATTCTAGCAGCTATGCTTTCAGAACAACCACTCCCACTACTAACTTGGTCACCTAAGTAACTAAAACTGTCTACTATTTCTAAGGAACCATCCTTGAAGGACTGCGAGAGTGCCTATGTCTGTATGTGACTACAATAGCACTTTAAACGATTAGTGAAAGCATTTTACAAGCTATCAGATCATATTTGCTTGTGAGTGACAGCTAAGCATCTCTTTAAAGACACATTTCTCTCTTCCCTTATTTACAAATGAGTGAAAGTATGTGGCCTGGTGGTTAGGGTGTTGCACTTACAGTCAACAAGATCATGGTTCTGATTCTTGGACCAGAAGATGCATTGTGTTCCTGAGCAAAACTTCATTTCATGTTACTCCAGTCCACTCTGCTGTAAAAGAGTAACCCTGCAATGGACCAGCATCTCATTTAAGGGGTAATGTTGTGATTTTGATCGCTTATACACCATAGCTCTATCCACCTTGACAGCAGGATGGTATCATTTGAAAGTTACAACAATATGAGAAAGTGCATTGTAACTAGTGATGTATAACAATATCAACATCTAATATTCTGGTTGATATAGTGATTACAGTGATCTATATATGAAACCTGCTTAGCACCCCCACCCACTCAGTTTAGCTCTGATACAGCAGACCTATAATCAGACATTCTAGCCATGACCATCCTATCTTTTTTCTATGTATGGGGAAGCCAGGACTACAATAACCACAATATCCAACATTTCCCCTGGTCATATATCAGGGTCAGTTAATCCTAATCAGTTAATTCACTTCTTAGCTCTTTCAAACAGTACCCCTCTACACTGCAAGACCAACTTATGTTGTAAAATCTAGCCAACTCAGATAGAAGATGTAGGTTCAATTCATGATCAATGCCATTTCATTTCTTTGCACCAATAAATTCCTAGGGAAAGGCATGAATGTCATATAATCTTTCTTCTCTTCTTTGATAGAATTATCCTTTAACTGTTTTTTCTTTAGCTCTACTTTTCATTTCATTTCTCATTTAAATGGTCAGGTTGGAACCAGAAGATACATGTCTCCAGAAATTCTTGAAGGAGCTATAACGTTCACACGAGATGCATTCATTCGGATTGATATGTATGCATGTGGTTTGATTTTATGGGAGCTTATGTCTCGCTGTTCTGCTATTGATGGTATGTTTCTTATACAGCTTACCTTTTCATATCTTTTGTTGTTGTTTGATGTTGTCTGGCATGTAACCATGGTCCCAAAGAGTTTGGTTTGTAATCACTAAGATCTGTGTTTTCAGCACCTTGACCTTTTTGTGACCATATTTCTGTTGAAATACTCTGCCTTTTCTATATTTAAGAGATGAAGAATTCTGTACATTATTTACATTATTTACATTTGACGGATATTTGTCCTCATCTTGTTTGTTGTTAACACGTTTCGGCTGAACCACCCTCCAGCCTTCATCAGGTGTCTTGGAGAAATTTCGAACCTGGTTCTCATTCCTAATGTATTTTTCGATGTTATTATCATTATTATTCAGGTCACTGCCTGGAATCGAACTCAGAATCTTGGGGTTAGTAGCCTGCGCTCTTAACACCAAGATTCCGAGTTCGACTCCAGGCAGTGACCTGAATAATAATAATAATAATAATAATAATAACATCGTAAAACACTTTAGGAATGAGGACCCAGGTTCAAAATTTCCCCAAGACACCTGATGAAGAGTGGAGGGTATATGAGCCGAAATGTCATGTTAACAACAAACAAGATGAGGACAAATATCCGTTAAATGTAAATAATGTACTCTGCCTTTGTTTCAAATAACTTTGAAAATAATGAAGAATTTAGTATCAAAAAAGAAAAAGAAAAATTACCCTTTGTCATTATTAAATTGATGTTTGAAACATAAATTAATCTTTTTGTTATCAAATTTCTTTAAAAATAACCTGCCCTTTTCAATTAATTTTGATAATAATGATGTATTTAGTAAAATAGTTGTTATTAAGCTGCTGTTTGGAACATAAATGAACGCAAAATTTTGATAGCTCATTTTAATTCAGATAATTTTTAAATAGTATGTGTTGTAGAGCCAAGGGTGGTTTTGCACAGGTTGTTATTAAAAGGGCTCATCTTCAGTGGATTGTTATCAAATGGGTTACTCAACCCAGTCATGAGTAACACTGACTGGAGGAAAACCATGCAAGAAGCCTGTTGCAGATCTGTAACAGTGATTCATGATTTCAGCTTTGTTGCACACTTTGTCCAGTAGATCAAGGGATGATGTAGATTAGGGCTTCTAAGAGTGGTTCATGCAGACCCTTGGCATGGGTAAATAAAAGTTCAGTGGTCTACAGGGGATTAAATTTGCTTTAGCATTCAGATTACTCTGTCAAATGTAATGCTTATCTGTTCACTTTGATTTGAATTATTCATGCATTATCTTGTAGCTTTGAGATTTTAATGATGTGATTGGTTATTCTTACAACGATATTGTTAGGTAGGTGTGATAGGCCAGATGTGGTCAGTTTGAACATAAAAGAGGAAGAAAATTTGGGGCTGGATATGGCTGGTTTAAATGTTGAAGAGTTAATCCATGTTATTACAAGGGAACAAAAGTTGCTGAATCATGCAGACAAGTTGCTAGATATTGTACACATGACACATCAAAATGTACAGGTTATTTTAAATAAAGGAATGATCTTGTTCTGACCAGAAAGATCCGAACTTTTTCAGTATCATTAACTCTTTTGATATCAGTCCACCTGATATCATTCCTGGTCCCATGATACAAACTTCCTATCAAAATTAATTTGTTCCAGACAACAGCTTAATAATGACAAAAATTATTTTACTAAATTCTTCATAATTTTCAAAATTAATTGAAACAGAGCTCGTATATCTCATCACAAATATGGTAACAAAAGTGTTTTCAAGTGATCTAAATCGTAACTTTCCAAAACGTTTCATGCTCATTTATGTTCTAAACACCAGCTGAATGATGGCAAAGTTATTTTACTAAGTTCTTTATTTTCACAATGTATTTCAACAGGAATATAGTAATAAAAAGCTTACAATTCCACTATTACAAAATATAAATGGTTACAACAATCTATGGGTTTAAACGTTTACTACCAAAATGCAATTGTTTTTTTTCTCCTTTTATTTATTTATTTATTTATTTTTATTTATTTAGTACCTGTTGATGAATATCAATTGCCATTTGTGGAAGAAATTGGTTTGCACCCTACATTGGAAGAGATGCAACAAATTGTTGTCATAAAGAAAATACGTCCAGCAATTAAAGAAAGTTGGCGAAAAACAGCTGTAAGTTTTCTCTTTGTTTCATTTCTCTGTTGGTAAATAACACTGTAACAACATTAAAATTTTTTTTTTGTCTTTGGTCAGTAAGTGTTATTTTGTATTTGCTTCTTTCTAGAAATAAAAGGAAATGGCTACCATTCACTTCAAATTTTGTTTTTGTGACCTGGACATCAATGTTTTGAAACTGACCTGTTTTCCACAACATTTCAAACAGACTCAGTGCCGAGTTGCTTAAGTAAAAATATCGTCATAGTAAATATTCTGCTCAATACCACAGATTTGCTTGTCAGTTGCTTGACCATAACCAATTGAGCACGTCCCTTAGTGGCTGACAATATGTGCATCTCTGGTCATGAACAGGAGTAGTGGGGATGCATTATATCCATGTGTTTTAGAGGAATTCTTTATGGTTTGAATAAATGTAACAAAAGCAAAGTTTGAAGGAAATATTAGCCAGTTTTCATACTTTCTAGGGATAAGCAAATAGAAAATAATTGTTGCTACCCTAGGACAAAAATCTTATTACACAGGGTAATGATAAAGATATAGTTTTGTTTAAATGTTGGTTTTGGGTTCAGTACTCTACACAGCAGCTTGTGCAAGTATCATGCAGTGGATAGCCTGAGGCACTAGGAGCCTCTATGTAGTTGATTAACCTACTAGAAATAGGAGCAAGATCTCTCAGATCATTCCCGATTGTCTTATACACACACACAAAACCAATATTGTAGAGTTTATAGACCAAACAACCAGTTGTTTATTATATATCATAATATTTTCTATTTATGTAGTGTGTGTGTGTGTGTGTGTGTGTGTTGAAGCCTGTTGATGTAATCGCAGGGACTTTGTATGTGTGATGAAACAAGAAATTAAGCCCCTTACACAAGGGAAATATATTTAAGAATCTGACAAACTAATATTCTGTTCACAGTGAGAACTGTCTCTCAACTGTTTTGTAACATTAGTAAAAATCAGTGTTAGCTTTTTATGTCAGCATGATAGGGCCCCATTATCTGCAATAGAATTTCCTTTGATTTTAAAGAGTTCATATTTAAATTAAATGGTTTTTAGAGAAATTATTTTGGTAGGTTTCATATACCAACATAATAATGCAGAAAATTATTTTAATGCAGGCACAGGTGTAGCTGTGTAGTTCACAAGTTGTCTTCCCAACCATATGGTTGTTGGTTTAGTTTTAGTGTGTGACATCTTGGGCAAGTGTTTTCTAGTATATCCTCAGGCCAACCAAAGTGTTGTGAGTGGATTTGATAGGCAGAAACTTAAAGAAGTCTGTTTGCGTGTGTGTGTGTGCGCACGTGCGTGCATGCGTGTGCATGTGTGCGTGCGTACTTTTCTTAGCATAGCATGCTAGTTGTAAATGAGTGTCAGTGTCATTTCTTTCCAATATTCTGCAAAAGCATGCCTGGCCAAGGGGAAATATTACCTTGTTTGGAAACAGGCGAGGATTGGTGACAGATAGCGCATCTGGACATAGAAAATTTGACCAATGCAAGTATGGTAAAGTGGATGTTAAAACATTGATGACGATTATGATTTTCCAAATTCTTGATTTATTTCCAAAATTGATAGAAACATATAGACTATTATTTCTCAAAGTGGCACTTGTGGGAAGTTTTACATGGGTGCTGGAGAGAAAGGCATCAATAGCAGTGTGATAGACGACTCTTTTAATATCCCCAATATTCACGAGTATTTCCAGTCCTCATTCAGTTTGCAAATCATTCAGTTATGTTAGTAGTTGAAATTTCATATTGTATTAATAAAATGATTTAACAATGTGCAAGGAGTGTTTTAATGATGATCAGTCTTAGGAGCAATTTTTTGTGATGTTGCATTGTAAGCAAGGAGGCATTGAAAGAATGTTGATAAAAGAAAAGAGGGCAGTAGTTATAAAAAATCTTTGGGAAGTACTGCTAAAGACAGTGTGTTTTTGGAGAACTATGGTTGTGAAAGGCGGAGGTAGTTATGTTATTAAGAGCTCTATGCCTGGTTGGTAAAGGGCTAATTAAGTACTAACACCAATTATTATCCTTCTCTCTTGAACAGAACATGGACTTATTGTGTACGACGATAGAAGAGTGCTGGGATCAAGAAGCTGATGCTCGTTTGTCGGCAAAGTGTGTTGAAGAACGATTTATTCATATGATTTCAACAAATATATCTACCTCAGAAGCATCAACTCCAAGTATCGTTATTATGCCTACTGGCCAAGAAATTCCGTCAAAAGAAAGCAACATCTGTTGAAGAGAGGGAAGGAATTAAACACATACAACACAACATACACACACACACACACACACACGCACACACACACACACACACACACACTTGAAACAAGCAAACAAAAAAAAAACAAGAAAGAAGACAAAACTCCCGGATGTTTCAGTATTTAAACTGTTGCCAATTCCACACCTGACAGAAAACCAGTAATTTTTTCTTTATTTTTCTTTTTTTTTTTCTCCTGGTTGGAGAATTTTTTTCTCCATGTGGGTTTGTAATATAACCA
>NC_068997.1:5616029-5616973 GCF_001194135.2 Octopus bimaculoides
ATATATATATATATATATATATATATATACATACATATAGATAGATGGAGGTTTTACTGTTTTACTGGTTGTAACCAGCAGCCTGTAACCATGCTCTGTTAACACCGTGTGTGTAGTGTATGTATATGCGTGTTTGTGTTCACATATATCTGTGTATGTAAAAGGAGAGTCCTTGCCTGAGCTCTTATTTTCCATTATTATTTTGCGAGTGAAAGACCTTGGTTTTTGAATGACAAGCCTTCATTGATTGCACGGGTAGGTACAAAACAAAGAAGTAGGAAACCAAAGAGCAATTCATACTGAAGAGAAAGAATTTGTGTGTGTGTGCACGTGCTTGTTGTCTCCCCAACTTTCTATATTTTTTAGACAAGATATGCAAAGTAAGTTATTATTGGCACTATATTCAATGTCATCGAAATATCTCTGTCGTCCTTCCTTTTAACAGAGATGATATATTTCACTAAAAAGATGTTTAGTTTAACAGAAAAAAGAAACACCAAACCTAATTTGGATATTTTTTTATAAATTTGCCAATATTTTTTATTCCTTTATTTTTTCTTTTGCCATTTTACTTTTTTCTTCTCATTTACTCTAGTTTCTGAATGTTCCCTTTCTTATCAAAATTTATAAGTGCGTGTGTGTGTGTGTGTGTGTGTAAAAGCACCAGGCTAGATAACTTTAACAGTAGTTGGTCTATGTTATCCTGAGTGTCTTGCCGCCAACAGCCTTTCATTACTCTTGGGGTAATGAAAAATATATTGTTAATAGTAGCGTCATATTGGAGAAATGTTTAATTTATGATACCCTCCATTCTTCAAATATTAATCTTGTGTCGATTCACAAGAAATTGATGGCACTGCACCCCACCTATATATAATTCTATCTGACTGACTATCTGTCTATCATACATAAATATACAATATATATATATATATATATATATA
>NC_068997.1:5617082-5624777 GCF_001194135.2 Octopus bimaculoides
TATATATATGTTCATATTCATTTGGTGGTTCTATTTAGTGAGAACTGCTTTTGTTTGTTTAGACAAAAAAAAAAAAATTTTCAAGACCTGATCTAGATATAATCACTGTCTCTATGTATATATTGAAAGAGAGAGAAATCTACATGTGTGTGTTTCTGTATGTATGTATAATCTAGATCCAATGTAAGCAGTTTTGATTGAAAGAAAAAGGAAAAAATGGTTCACCATTATTGGACTACCATGAAGAAACATTTTCAGGATTATTTCTCAGGTGTTAACATAGATTTGCCCAGCATCCATGTCCATTTTTTTTATTCCTTAGAATTTCTTCATGTTATTCAACTCAGCATAAATATTTGGTTATCTTAACTAAAATTTCAAATCCAGCTTGCGGGTAAAACAAAAAACAAAAAAAACAAAAAAAAAAAATAAAGCTTTCAACTAACTGTCATTAAGTTTCTACATTACCGATTTTTAGCATGGCTTTTTATCTTTGTCTTCTATACCGAAATACTTGTATTCTTATCTATACTATAATGTGTTGTGCTGAAGTAAGCCTCTTTGGTAGCTTAGAGAAGTTTTGGCATTTTTTCATGTGTGCTTGACATGTGTCAGTTTGTGTTTATGCTTGTTTATGTATATGTAAGTGTGTGTGTGTACAAATGTATGTCTGTACTTAACACACACATATATGTGTGTGTGTGTGTGTGTGTGTGTATATTTGCATTGTGTTTCTTTCTTTGAGATTTGTTAAGTTCTTCACAGAATTGAGGTGAATCATTAAGAAACTAACAAAGCTTTTTTTTTTTGTTTAAGTCAAGACAAATATATTCACAACAAGAGTTGTGAATATACAAGTTAAAGTGGGTATATGTGTTTGACTATGGATGTATGTATTTCTCATGTAGTGGGTATGTATGTCTGTTTACTACATAAGTGTATGTGATTGTATATGTATATATATGTGTGTGTGTGTGTGTGTGTGTGTGTGTGTGTGTTTATATATATATATTCATTAATTCCAGGAAACTCAGGTCCAGAATTTTTGGAATGTTTTATAAATCTTCACTGTACCCCTAATCAATTGAATTTGTCAGTTTGCTTTGTTCATTCTTAAAAGAAAATCTTCAAATTTCCAGAGTTTCTTGCTATTTTGGCAAATCTATTGTTACAGCCCATTGCACTTATAATCCAACTGGATACAAATGAGAATCTATAGTCAAGTTACTGGAGCTGTATGTTCTGTATAAGTTTACTATAGATGTTATCTTTTTTTTTTCACATCTTCTGAGCAGCTGATATCTTAAAGAGTGCATGAATTTTGTTCCTTATCTTATCAAATTATATCAGGCCTGTTGTATTTGCACCAGAATTGCTGTTTTTATTGGAATGTTCCACTGGTGTTTCTTATTTTTAAACATATGGATGCATTGTGGTTCTAGCACACCTTTAGTATGACTATCAGGACAATCTTCTAGATGGCATTTTTAATAGTTTTGGCAACAAAGCCATGTCGTATGGGAAGATGGCACCTTGTGGACATTTTTGAACAGCTGTGTGGGCGTTATGTTCCTCACTGGTAGGCTTATTTGACATATTCTACCATAGTTTGGAAGTCTGGAAACATCATTATCTCTTTTGCTAATCACGTATTATCTGCTTCTGAATAGTGAAGACATCTGTCTAGTAGGAATTTGAAGTATTCATCACAGGCCCAGGAGAAGTTTTTTTTCTTGTCAATGCTGTTGGTTACAGAATATGAGCCTATGCATCAAATTTGTATTCAAGTTGAAAAATTTAGTGTTGTGTACTTTCATTTATAGGTTATTTGCTAGTAAATATGGAACAATGGATTTCTCAACTTGAAATATAAACGTAGAAAGACTGTCTTCTTTGTTGTACAAGTCACATATGGTTATATTAACACACACGTACACGTATGTTATGATATGAGGGAAAGTATTAAGACTAATTACAAATATTCTTAGTGTTTGTGTCTATTAATAAAGATAGAATAGACTAGTTACTTTGGAGGCAGGCTAGATCATCATTCTGCTTATCAGAGATTACATTTTCACCTAAACTAACATCTATGAGGTACTGTTAAGTTTTTTAAAAATTTTATTTGAAAAGCATCTTCACATGCTTTTTTCTCTTTCTGTCAATTTCTTATAATTTGTCACTCTTAAGATGTCCACCATCAACTAAGACAGTGATAAATATTTCAGCTTAGCTCACTTGTTCTCTAATGGTTACAAGAAACTTCTTTTTTAGTCATAATAAACACTCCCCCTGTCTCTCTTTCTCTCTCCTTACACTCACACACACTATATATATGTATATATATAAACTTATGATGAAAGTAAACGAACAAAGTTTGCTTTAGAAGCTTTGAGATGTATTGAAAAATACAGAAATAATTTATTCTCAAACACATGCTAATACAATAGCATGAACAGGATAAACTATCCATATATTGCAGAAAAAATCGTTACTGGCCAACCATGAGACTCAAACTTACATCCTTGTGATTACGTGTCAAGTGCTTTACCTTTAAGCTAAACTGCCCAGTGACGAATTGTTCATGCATTTGAGAATAAATTATTTCTGTATGTTATATATATATACATACACACACACACACATAGATATTTCAGGTTTTATTGAAGTGTGTGTGTATATATATATATATATATATATATATATATACCAGGGACGTGCCACCCAGGTAGGCAAGTTAGGCAGTGCCTACCTTGAATAAAATAGATCGATAGCAACACTTACCTTTTATGGCAAAATACGCACCTAATTCAATAGAATTATGAAGGTTACTCTGATTACACTGCATAAAATGCAAAATATTTTATTTTTTTGTAGATTAGGTAGGCATAATTCACCCCTGCTTTTCAATCTCAGTATTTAAGCTACACATAGTACTGCTGCTGTGCACGTGCTGCGTACATTCCTACAACAACATTTTCTTTACGCATTATGAAGGCAGAAGTAAATTTGCCTACAACTCGGTTGCGTGCCTTTCTTTGCTTTTTTTTTGTTTTGTTTTACTATATAAATGTCACCAACTGCTTACCCTGAGTAATTACTGACGGCACATGACTGATATACACACACACACATATACACACACACTTCAATAAACCCTGAAATAAACAGTACTTAATTATTTTCATAAATCAAAATTGATTTTTCATCTTTCTTGTAGGTATTTTTACTTTTTTCTATGAAGGAATCCACTGGTGAATAAATGGCAAATATGTAAAAGTGCAAAAAGTATACGATCAGGCAGGGTAATTTTGTGTTTCCATGCCCTTGTGAAATGCAAGAACAAGCAGTGTCATCTCTTCTCACTTCTACAAAATCTGACATTCTCTGTACTGGGGAATAAATATAATCAATGTAGGGGATTTTTTAGGTTTTTTTTTTCAGACAGAATGCTTTAATGATATTTGTTTTAGTTGAACCTAATGAGGTAGACTGAGTGGTTAATAATAGTAATAATAATAATGATAATTCTTTCTAATTTTGGGACAAGACCAGCAGCTTTTATGGTCAATGAGATAAATGACCAGTCAATATAATATAATACATGTATGTGTATATGTAATATATATTGTATATGATATATATATATATACATTGTAGATATATATTGCAGTTATGAATTCAATATCTAAAATTCTGTTGTGGTTTCTCTTCTGTCTCACTCTATACCTACCTACCTACTGAAATTCCACAGGCAATCAAAATTATGTTTTGGGTTGGGAATATTATTGATATTGAATTTGAAATCTTTCTTATACACTATTTTCTATAGTTCACTTTTTAAACCACACCTTTCCATCAAAACAATTTACAGATCAAGTTAGCGATAATTACAGCGATAACTTTAGATCAATAGTTATTGCTTGGGAGCAATAATTTAAAAACTAAATCTTCTAGGTTCTTCTTTTTCTTTGGAAAAAGTACAATATTTTTTCATTTTAATTTATAGCTTTGTGTATAGTCATTTCTTTGTTTATAGTTAAATTTTAAATTCTTGTATATCAATTAGTATATAACAATAACAACACAGAATGTATGTGTTTATTTTTAACGTCTTGATAATATTTAAAAAATTTCTGTTTGAGAATAATTTTTTAAAGAATATTTAAATGTATGTATGCATGCATATATGTGTGTGTGCATGCACAAACACATATACACTCACACACACACATGTTGTGTAAAATGTTACCTTTAAAATGTGAAATTAACTTTTTGTTACTGAAATGCCGTCCTCATTTAAATGTTGCTCTTTCATGAAACCATCCTAAAAACATAAATTATTATTATTATTATTATTATTATTATTATTATTATTATTATTATTATTATCATTATTATTATTATTATTATTATTATTATTATTATTATTATTATTATTATTATCATTATTAAGGTGGCGAGCTGGCAGAATCATTATGCTGGATGAGATGCGTAGCTGTATTTCACCTGTCGCTGCATTCTGAGTTCAAATTTCGCTGCGGTCAGCTTTGCCTTTCATCCTTTTGGGTTTGATTTAATAAGTACCAGTTACTCACTGGACTCGATGTAATAGACTTAATCCCTTCCCCCAAATTTCAGGTATTGTGCCTACAGTGGAAAGGATTATTATTATTAGTAGTAAGGTGGTGAGTTGGCAGAATCATTAGCACCTGAGGCAAAATGCTTAGCAGCATTTCTTCCTGCTTTATGTTGTGAGTTCAAATTCACTGAGGTAGACTTTAGCTTTCATCTTTTTGTGGTCGATAAAATAAGTACAAGTGGAGAACTGGGGTCGATGTAATTGACTATCCCCTCCCCCAAATTTCAAACCTTGTGCCTATAGTAGAAAAGATTATTATCATTATTATTATTATTATTATGATTACATAACAGACCTTTAATTAGACATTTAAAATTTGATTTACCCTGAAAACTTAGTTTAACGATAAGGAGTGTGTGTGATGTTGAAAATATGATTCCTATATATACCCACACGAGTGTGTATGTAAATTATTCAAGTATTAATTAGATGTGTAACAACCAGGTATTTATTAGCTCATGTACAATAATAATGTTCAATTGTAAAATGTCTTTAAAGCCCATCCAAGCTTTCACTTATTTTCTTCCCAATACAATACAATATACTACTTGAAGTTTTCCAAATAATTTAACTACAGATGTTTAGACTTAATCTCTTTTTTCTTTTTCTCATTTTTTTTTTTTTTAATTTCAGGGGTTTCTTTCTTTTTGTAACTTTTTTCTTTTGTTCCTGTTATGGGTTAAGTATATTTTCTGTCTTACATGTGGTACGATATTCTATTAGCTGCCTTAATGTTATTTTGCTTCATCTTCCACATTCTGAGTTCAAATGCCACTGTAGTTAGTAGTATTGCCTTTCCTCTTTCCAGCATAAGTACCAGTAATATACTGCAGTTGGTTCAAACCTGACTAAACTCACTTCTGCCTGTGCAAGTAGAAACCATTGCACTTAATACAATAATGGCACTTCACTGATACTGAAGATTTTGAGTTTGTACCACAATACTGGCAATTTCATTTGTTGATACCCTTTAACTCCAAGTCAGCCTCATAAGATAAGTTTTTTTTTTCTTTCTGTTTTTCTTTTTATCTGCTGGATAAGTGTCTTCTATTTATAGCCTCAGGCCAACAAATGCCTTGTGAGGGAATTTGGTTGTCAGAAACTGAATAATGCCACTTATACATGTATATGCATCTATATATGTATTTGTGTGTATGTATATGTATGTGTGTAAATGATTACAAAACTACACTGGACGACAGCCATAAATAGTGATGTCACTATTTGTGATTGATCTGCAACCACTGATGTTTGTTGATGTTTCCTGTCAATATATCATCTACTAGATGTGTGCTTTTGAATTCTTCAGGAATAAAAAAATAAATCCCTTACTTGAAAAACAGATATATGTTGGTGACAGGAAGAACATCCAGTCACAAAAATTCTGCTTCAATTACTTCCCTTCTAAACCATGCTAAAATGGAGAAACAAGCAAATGACTATGAAGACTCTACAAATGAGTAGTGCCATCCAGCTCTTCAAAGTCACCTGTTGTTACTAATTATAAGCAACTTTATAGGCACTGTCCTACCCACTTTTTAAAAAATATATATATATGAGCTAAACTTGTGCACATGGTTACATACAAGATGTGGCAGAAAAAGATTCCATATTTTATACAACCATTAGTGTAACACTAGTGAAGTTAGGCAGATGGTAAGAATGTTTTCATGTAGGTAATGTTTTGCTGTTTTTCTTTTTCTTGTCACCATTATGGTTTGGACTGGTGTACATCATGTGTCTGTTGTTGTAGTGTTTATCAAAAGTGGTGACTCTTGGGAGGGTTTTTTTTTTTGTTTTTCTTTTGGCCACATCTTGTATATATTTATCAGAAGTTTTCTTCAATTTTACATTATAGTCTTCCATTTGCAATATTTCTGTCTAGATTTTGTGACATCTTATTTGTCCAGTTATTGTCTCACCTATTCCTTTCAGTGAATTTTAATAACCATTGTTGTGTATTTGTATTTTACTGTAAAAGTTTAGGTCTTTCAGAGTTAAGAAAAGGATGTCAAATTGGCTTGATGTCCAGCTCTTTAAGAGATTTTGCCTTCTCTCACTGAATGAAATAGTTTGCTTAAATGAAAACTATTTATGTGTATATATATATATATATATATATATATATATATATATATATATATATATATATATATATAGTGAGAATTTGCAAAAAAGCAAAAGATGAAGACGGGTGTGTAAACAATAAACAGATGTATTAGTTTAATGGTCGGGAAGTGAGAAAGTCTTTTACGTTTTGAGCCTATGCTCTTCGACAGAAAGGAACACACAAATAAACGGAGAGAAAATAGAAAAGGAGTGGGGAAATAAATAGAAAATAGAAAAATGTGTGTGTGTGTGTATTGTTGAGAGCTTAACTTAATCATTCCATAATTTTTTTTTTTAGTAAGGAGTTACAGAAAGAATTATATTTATTTTTAGCAAACTTTTAAAGTCTCAAAAAGAAAAAGCAGATTTGTCCATAAAAATCAGTTGTATCAGGTTTAATGTAGTGAAATTATGAAATATTTAAAAATATTAATTTAAAGTTATTCTCTGTCTTTTAACTAGCTTAATGTGCTTGACTCACTGGAATGTTTTAAGGAACAGAAAAATGCAAAAAAAAACCCCAAAAAAACACCAAGCTGGTCTAGAACTTAACTCCTCTTAGTTTACAGTTTATAGCAAATGTCCATTCTACATATAATTTGCTGTCAGCTTTTATGTCAGTTCTTACCGATTTTCACATCTACTTTTCAGAAACTGCTAAATTAGACCTTTCTAAGAAGTGCCTTTCAATCAATACTCATATATTTTGCTGCTCTATACAGTACTGCTCTGTGAAACTAAACTTCATAGCTTTGAAAATTCTTTTTTTTTTTTTTTTTTCTTGTTAATCTGTATCCATCTCTGATTCAAATTTCGTAGGAGAGTTCAAAATATTTGGTTTTCTAATATTAAATATAGATTAAAAACACAAAATCACAACCTACATGCATACATACTTTCTTATAATTCAGCAACATACACATACACACACACACACACACACA
>NC_068997.1:5625050-5626066 GCF_001194135.2 Octopus bimaculoides
AATTTTCTAACTGAAACATTTCCACATCTTTGGCCATGAAGTACATGTAGTTTCATTTTTGTTTTAGCCACAGCACAACCACCTCACAACCATCTTGTGTTCATGCCTGAGAAACACACATGCGCACACACTCACACACACACACACACACACACACACACACACACTTTCTCTTGCTCTCAACATTCTGTCCAGTTAATTTATCAGTGTGCCACAAATAATCATGTTTTTTTTTTCTTTATCCATTTCTTTAGTTGCAGCTGGTCTTAACATTTTGGCAGGACACTTTGCTTCTCTTTGAGGCCTAACCATATTGACATGCAAAACACAATGCGTAGAACAACACAAATAGACATGCCTCTCCCTTTCTCTCACTCTCTCCTTCTTTTTCATGCAAGTCAACAGTTATTTTTCACTCAAAACGTAATGAAAAAATGTTCTTTAAAAATAGTTTTGAATGTGAAAATATTTTTTTCATTCAATGGAAATATTTTTTGAAAATGGTTTTCTGTTTATAATTTATAATTTATTTATTTTTTCTGTTGCTTTTTTTACTGCAAATTAATTGCTATAATTTTATAAAATTCTTTCCTTCTCACTGTTTCACGGCTCTCTTTCTCCATGTTTTAGTCTAATTGTGAAAGTTGGCCATTTCATAGTCTTAAACGTGCAACAATTACTCATCTGTCAAAGCCACCAACACCTATAACTAACAATAATAATAATAATAATAATAATAATAATAATATATAAGAACTCCATCTGTATCCATCAAAAATGAAGTGGGCAATCACACACTGGTGTGTGTACACCACATAAAGCACAACTCCAAAACCATAGAGCAATCTGGATACATACAATGTAGAATGACACAAATTTTATTTGCAAAGTTACCTTCTTTATCTGTTAATGCTCTTCACACCCCTGAGTATATACGCATATGTATTTATGTAAATGTGTGTGTATGTACATATACACAATATATATACACAATATATATATATATATATATATAT
>NC_068997.1:5626076-5629537 GCF_001194135.2 Octopus bimaculoides
TATATATATATATATATATATATATAAAATGTGTGTGTGTTGAAAATGTGACTGTTCTAGTTTAACCCTTTTTTTTTTTATTGAGGTCTTTTTCATACAAGTTGTTATTGTTTATATGGAACAGTAAGTTCCTCTTCTAGATGTTGCTGCTTTATAGCTGGTAATATCTGCATCAGTCACATTAGCTTTGCAGCAATACTCACCAACATCAATTCAACCTGAAAACATGACTTAGAAGCATAAGAAACATTGGTGACTGATTTGGGAACCTCATTACTGAAAAATAAAATTTACTTCAATAAGAATAATGTGTGTGTGTGTGTGGTTGTCTACTCCCTATGCAGAGTTTGACCACCACCTGTACCTACATCTTAGAACCATCATGGCATCTGATGTGGCTTTTCAAATCAGACAGTGTTTTGAAAAGACACCCACATAGATTGCATACTTGGGTTTGGACCACCAAGAGCTGCAGTTAAGTTCTGATCTTTGTGGATCTTAAAATGTCCTTTGAGGCCTCTGTTAGATTTGAAGACCTTCTGGCATGCATTGCATTGAAAGGTGTGCACAGACATATATATATATATATATATATGTTGTATTTACAATATAATGTCTAAAAGAAAAGCTGTTTCTCATATAAATGTATATGTAGATGTGTATTTGTATATATGTAAATCGTTTTTCCATGGCTAAACTGAGATTTCAGGCAGGGCATTCACAAATGTGTCTGCATGAATTTAGCTGTTTTTTTTCTTTTTATGCAACATGTACACATTGCAGGGATCCATCTATTTTAGACTTTAAGATAGCCATGCCACTTTCTGGGTTTACTTCAAGTGGTGAGTTTTGCCTTCCCTCCATCACCCTCTCTCTCTCTCTCTCTCTCTCTCTCTCTCTCTCTTTCAAATTCATCTCAGTCCCATGGTCAAATAGTTAATTATTTTCATCAGCTTCATGCATGCATGCATGTACATATGTATGTATGTGACGATATATATATATATGTATGTGTTGTGTGTGTGTGTGTATATATACACACATGCACAAAAATTTGTGTATTTACCACTATTTTCCAACATGCATTTATTTTGTTTCAGCTTCACGTTTCTGTTACTGATGTTGTCTTTTATCACATTTCATGTACATCCTTCTTTATCACACTTTCTTCATTCAAATAATCTGCTCTTCTGCTGTGCTCCTCATCTATATCTATCTATCTATCTATCTATATATATATATATATATATATATATATATATATATATATAGATCTTGTTTTAGTCATTAGACTGCAGCCGTTCTGGTATGCATATGCACTCATATTTTCAAACATTCACATGTCCAGCATGCATGTTTGGTGAATCTGTACAATTATAAAACTTTTAGCCATTTGTTTCTAGGACTAAAACCGAAACTCAATAATTTGCCTTCATACACCTATAAACACATGTCCTGACTGAAACATTTGTGCTCCTGCATGTGCGCACAGGCACAATTTTTGTGTTCTTGGTCGCATATCTCCAATGGACGATCGACTGAATTTCACGATTTTATGTGTAATGAGGTTGATTGAATGAATGATCTCTTTCGGTAGGAGGAAAAAGCTTTGTGCTACCTCCAGATCACTCCCACCACATCCCTCTCTTCCTCTCTGGTATATGTCTTGTCTCCTAATCATTTCTACTGTAAACCCATTTCATGACAAAAAAAAGACAGTACCAAATCTTACATTTTAGTATAGCTGGAGAAATATACCTCAGGGAGCATTATTACTAAATGCAAAATACGGCCGGCTCTCAGGTACGTTAAGCAATTATAGCGATAAAATCCAAGCTACTAGAAGACAAAAACGTCTTTAAAATGGCACACAAAAAAACAAAAAAGAAAATCAAGGGTGGGGGTGGGGGTAACTTGAATAACATAAATTGATTGACATTTTGGAACAATTAAAACTGCAAATTGGATTTGGTAATTGATCTCATTAGAGGTATGTCTCCGTCGTTGAGTTTTATTTTTTTAAAAACCCAGTAAAGAGGTGGGGGAATCTTTGTATACTAATTACTTGAATAATCTCAGTTATTCAAGCTTACTATATTACATTTATGGTATCTTTACTGTAAATTATTTCTAAAATACGTTATCATCCTCTCAACTCAACCAACCCTTGTCCTTCGCGACTTTTTTTCTCATCAAAATCTTACCAGTCTTGTTGTTTTTGTTCATTGTCGTTTCTGGCCTATGTTTTTATTTTTTTGTGTGTGCATTGTTTACAACATGCAGCTTATTTCTCAAATACGTGATAGTCTACCACCATACGGTTTGTGCCGAACGTCTGATACTATTTGGACAGTCTGAGAAAACTAATAGTTAGATTTTCTGTTTTTTTGGGGGGATGGGGTTAGTAGATTGGAATTGATATATAAAAAAATACCAACAAAATCTAACAGTAACTGGAATGTAGTTGAACACCAGTAACAACAATATGGTGTTTGGTGTACTGTTAGATGAAAATAGATGACGTGTCTCTTTTATGCTTAAGGCATGGAGTACATGAATAACAAGAATGTTTTGATGCCAAAACAACCTGAACAAAGAGCAGGAATATTAAGTACATATCTCATATAGGGTATATAGTTTTGTGTATCTGTGCACGCATGTATATTACTGGGAAAGGCTGAAACAACTAAGACTCCACCCCCTGAAGAGAAAGCGGGAGAAGTATGCAGTAATATACATCTGGAAGATCCTGGAAGGAATTGTGCCAAATTTTGGCATTGAAAGCTACACCAATGCCAGAATGGGATGACACTGCATAGTGGCAAAGATCCCAGTAATGCCATTGTGCTTCAGGACCAGTTACTGCAACAGCCTGGGTTTCAGGAGCCCACAGCTTTTTAATATTCTCCCAAAGAGCCTGAGGAACCTGCACAAAGTAGATGCAAGCGTTTTTAAATCAAAGTTGGACCTCTTCCTGTTGAGAGTCCCAGATGAACCTGCCTCACGGCAAGAGGTGCAAATGAGGGTTGCTACATCAAACTCCATTCTTCACCAAGCGCCACATATTGGAGGAGGCTCTCAGTAATAACAGTATAGCAATGTATGTATATATATAATATGTATGTATATATATATATATGTATGTATATATAATATATATATATGTATATATATAATATATGTATGTATACATAATATATGTATGTATATCATCATCATCATCATCATCGTTTAACGTCCGCTTTCCATGCTAGCATGGGTTGGACGATTTGACTGAGGACTGGTGAAACCGGATGGCAACACCAGGCTCCAATCTAATTTGGCAGAGCTTCTACAGCTGGATGCCCTTCCTAACGCCAACCACTCAGAGAGTATATATAATATATATATGTATATATATATAATATATGTATGTATATATATATAATATATGTATGTATGTTAGGAAGGGCATCCAGCTG
>NC_068997.1:5629547-5635022 GCF_001194135.2 Octopus bimaculoides
ATCCAGCTGTAGAAGCTCTGCCAAATTAGATTGGAGCCTGGTGTTGCCATCCGGTTTCACCAGTCCTCAGTCAAGTCATCCAACCCATGCTAGCATGGAAAGCGGACGTTAAACGATGATGATGATGATGATATATGTATGTATATATATATATATGTGTGTATATATATATATATATATATATATATATATATATATATATGTGTGTGTGTATGTATATATATATATATATATATATAGGTAATGTGTGCCTGTGCTATAAGAAGCTTGCTCCGAATGATATGGTTCCGAGTTGAGTCCCACTGTGTGGCACCTTGGGCAAGTGTCTTCTACTATAGACCTAGCCAACCAAAGCCTTGTGAGTGTATTTGGATGACAGAAACTGACAGAAGCCTGTTGTATGTATATATATATATATATATATATATATATATATATATATATATATTTGTGTGTTTGTACCTCAACCATCACTTGACAACTAATATTGGTGTATCTACATTCTTGTAAACTAGCGGTTCGGCAAAAATGACCACTATAATAAGTACTCGGCAAATAGTAAGTCCTGGGGTTGTATTGTTCAACTAAAGGTGGTTCTCCAGCATGGCCACAGTCAAATGGTTGAAACAAGTAAAAGAATAAAAATGTGCATGTGTGTGATAATGAATATTGTAGGTTTGTTTTTGTTGTGTCTGTTTGCTAATCACATTGCATTCTTCTCTCCTTCTCTCTCTGCCTATCTCTTTATATCTTTCCCTTCTAATATCAATCAGTCAATAGACTATGTGGAGCTAGTGGTGGTTTGTATCAGCAAGAGTAAAAAGTAAACTAGGAGTAGGGAAAGTATTTTTCAATTCATATATTTTAAAGAAGTAGTGTTCATGACATTTTTTTTTCCGGAACTTTTGAGATGAGTAGGATGGGATCAGAGATGAAAGGAAGGAGGGAGAAATAGTCAGGTGTTGGAGTCAGAAGCTGCAAGTCCAGGCAGTTATCTCCCCTCACACCAGAGACCTGCTCTAAATGGTTGCACCAAGATGGGTTTTGTTAAAGATATTGTTCTTTTGCTCTGCTACCTGCCATAGCTGCCTGGTACTGGTGTGAAAACACCAGCAGGGTATTGAGTCTTACCGTAAAATGAGTTAGCATCTGTAACAAGTTTTTAATGAAGTTGATCTGAATGCTCCTTGCCTAAATGGGTGTCAAAATCTTTGTTTACATTATCCAAAAAGACATTTTAATTTTTCTGATGAAGTTTTAGTTTATTCATTCAAAAAATTTTCATCCTCATTCTGTCTTTCTTTGACATGGTCTCTTAATCCTTGTAGACATCATTTTACTCCAATGTGTTTCCTAACTTCACTTCTAGACACATATATACATACCAAGCACACATACACACATTTCTTTATGTAATGAAGAGAGAAAAAAACAATACTTCTTTAAACTCTTGTGTTAATAATTCTATTATGGAAAAAATATGTATTTCTTAATCATTTGGGCATGTAATTTAGATTAGTTCTAAATGTCTGTTGTTTTGGTCCTTTCATATACTTCCATACTTAGCTATGTAGATGGGAATTTTCTACCCTTGAAATATATGTGTCTGTATGGTGCACTTAAGGTATGTGCTTCAAAAAGAAAAAGAGTGAGTAAAATAAAAAAAAAATTTTTAATTTATATGCTGAGAATACGGGTACAATGTCAAGTATTTTCTTTTTTTACATAAAAAATTACGTCCAGTTATTTTATTATCATTTTTTTTCTTTCTAGACAAACTCACAATTTCCTTTTGGCTTTTAATTGTTTTATCCATTCTTTCTGTCTGTCTGTCTATCTCGCTGTCTATGTATCTATCTCTATTTGTCTCCCTGTGTATCTCTCTCTCTCACTGTGTTTGTATTTCTCTATCAAAACAGCAAACAGTACCTTATTCAACAACATACCACAATTTAGTTATTGTTTCAGTTCATTTTATTCACTTCTCTCTTTCTCTCTCTGATTTTTATAACAGCTAAAAAAGAAAACCAACGGATAAGACAAAAAGTATCAATTTGATTGATGTACCAATGTTTAAACAATTATTATTATTATTATTATTATTATTAACATTATTATTATTATTATTGCCTTTTATATACATGTATATCTCATTTGTCATAAAAAGCATTTATAAATGGGAAAAAAAATTGACAAAAAAACTGTACTTGGTACTAATTGAAAATTGAATTTAGATTTTGAAATATTATGTTTATCTCTTTCTGATTTAATTTTCTTTTGTGTTAAATACATTTCATTTGTTTTGATTTTGTAAAAACAGTATCTTCAAAGACATTTAACAAAAAAACCAAAACCAATAATAATAATATTTATTAGTATTAATTATTTATAAGACAGGAAAGTATTTGATACCAACAACATGGTATTTGAGTAGAAATGTTTCCTTCTCTCCTAACTATAAAAACAAAACACAAGTAGAAAAAATACATAAAAATGCATCTATTATGTGTTGTCCCCTTTTGTATATTTCTCCTGCTCAAGGGATTTGTTTTTTTTTTGTTTTTTTTCAATTTTGGGTATGGAGGAGTTGAATAAGTAAAAGTTTTTAATTTAATCAGATTTTAATTACCATTTTGTCATCACTGCCATCAATGATTAACATCCTTAATGTTATTAATATTAGCTGGCAGAATTGTTAGTATTGGGGAAAAATGCCTTGCAGTATTTGTTCTAAGTCTTTGTTCCAAACTCAAATCCATCCGAGGTCAACTTTACATTTTATCCCTCCAATATGATAAGATAAGGTACTTACATACTGTGAGTGATGTCAATTGACTAAGCCCTTAACTTCAGAATTGTTGGCCTTGTGCCTAAATTAGAAATAGCAACAATAGTAATGATGAGGGCATAAATTTCTGAATTTAGATATTAAATAAAAATTTAGAAAGTCAGTAATAATGATGATACAAAATTTCTCGTCAGTCCTCCTCATTATTTACTTTAGGTTTATATTACGACTGTCCTTTGCATTTTTACACAAATACGGAGATAGGTAGATAGATGCGCCTAGGTACATGTAGCTGGATAGATATATTGATAGACAGTGATATATCACCATATACCAAATGTACACATATACGTACCTACCACTATGTAATAGAATGTTCCCGATCACCCCCCCTACACACACATACACACACACTATATCTAATCACCTGGTGTTATGCTACTTGTCTCCTCGCCAGGTTGTGGGTGGCCTTGTGATTATCTGTCAAAAACTCTGCTGTCCTTTGACAGGTTTTAGTTCCAATCATTGAGTAACTATCATCTTTACAAGGTTGATGTAGTAAGCACTATCATGTTACAGCATAAGAAGAAAAAAAGCTTTGTGTTATTTAGTTACATGCCTTTATACTTTGAGTTCAAATCTTGCCATGGTCAACTTTGCTTTTGATCTTTCTGAAGATTGATAAAATAAAGTGCTGGGGGTTGATTAAATTGACTGCATAACCCCTTTATACCAAATTTATGTCATTGTGACTAAGATAGAAGCAAATAATTATTACTTCTAAGCTGGCAGGATCGTTAGTGTATCAGAGTAAAAGTTTAGTCACATTTTTTTCTGGCTCTTTACATTCTGAGCTCAGATTCTGCCAAAATCAACAAAATAAGTATTACTGAAGTACTGAAGGTGATGTAATTGATTAACCCCTTCCCCTAAACTTTACTGGCCTTGTGCCAAAATTAGAATTATTATTAGTAGTAGTTATTGTAGTAGCAGCATAGTTGTCTGTTTTCTTTCATACAGTCTGTAGTTTAATCCTTAAGGTGTCTTTATTCATTGAGCCCCTAATTTCACTTGCAGTTAGTAGAATGGGATGGTATTACAGGTTAACAGAAGGCAGCCACTAACATCATATTTTCTTATGACCAATTTATTTGCATTGTTTTTTATCCTCAGGTCAGCCCTGGTCAAGCAGACCTATGATCGAAGGCATTCCAGCCATGACCGTTTTAATCTTACGTGCAGGGAAGCCAACATTTATATTATCCAGTGTGACCATTTCTAACGTATTATATGTAATTTAAGGGAGACTTAGTGCTATTTTTTTATGCACTCACACACATATCCATTAAAAAGCAGGAAGTAATAATACATTTTCTTTTAATGAATTAAATATTAAAAAATGCACATAGAAAAACATTTTTTTAAATAGCTTTACATATATATATATATATATATATATATATATATGTGTGTACATATATAAAACATTTTTAAATGTTTTATATTTTATATATATATATATATATATATATATATATATATATGTGTGTACATATATAAAACATTTTTAAATGTTTTATATTTTATATATATATATATATATATATATATATATATAGCTTCATAGTTATATTTAGATTTTCTTTTGAGTGTGGAGGCCTTCATTAATGTTCACCAATTATTTCTCCTTGATAACCTGTAATGGTCTTTTGCTTCTATAGCTCACTTAAATTTTATGTACCAGCCTTATTAATTTACTTTTTGCTTTAACTAATTACTTAAGGCTGTTTCAGATCAGTTGTGCCCCCTACTACTCTAAATTGCTATGTAAGGCCAATTCAGCATAGTTATCCTGTCACTAATTTACATTTTTTTATTCTGTAATATTAAATTTCTGTTTTCCTTTTTACATTTTCATTTCTCCAGGCATTCAAATTCAGCTTATATTTTTTAAAGTACATTTTACATTGGGTATTTTATATAGTCTGTTTCTGAACATTGTACTAGTAGTAGTAGTAATACTACTACTACTAGTAATAATAACCCTTTCTACTAGCGGCACAAGGCCTGAAATTTGGTGGGAGAGGACTTGTCAATTACTTTCACTGATACTTAATTTATTGACCTCAAAAAGATGAAAGGCAAAGTTGAACTCAGAATGTAGTGACAGGTGAAATACCACTAAGCATTTTGTCCAGTGTGCTAACAATTCTGCCAGCTCGCCACCTATAAGTAGTAGTAATAATAATAATAATAATAATGATGATGATGATATTTGTTTGTGATTTAGGCATAAGGCAACAGTTTTGAGGAGAAGGTATTTGTTGATACCATTTGGCTCCAGTATTTAATTTGTACTTTATTTTATTGGGCCCAAACAGATGAAACCAATGTTGACCATAGCAGGGTTTGAACTCTGGATGTAAAGAACCATAGCTAAACACCAGAAGGAATTTACCCAATGCTCTAACAATTCTGGCAATCCACTTCTCTAATAACAATAATGATAGGTAGTTTGTTAATGATCACTACATTAATTATGTTAATACATTCTTCATGTTTATGGCACCTTTAGGCATTGTGTGGATACATGTGTGTGTGTATGTATGTATGTATATATATATTTATATATATGTGTCTGTTTGAATATATATATATATATATATATATATATATATATATATATA
>NC_068997.1:5635482-5637689 GCF_001194135.2 Octopus bimaculoides
ATATATATATATATATATATATATATATATATATATATATAGTGTTTGAAAAATTGTAAACAGCGAAATCACTTCACACATTACAAAGACTTCCTTCCAAAAGGTCTGTGTCATTCTGTATTCGTTTAAGCTTTCATATAATTAATAATTTGTAATTTTGAACATTGTGACTAAGCACATTTGGTCAGGATAAGATGCTAGTTTACATACAAGGCTAAGAACAGTTGATTTATATTTTATCTCCAACATTGCAACCTTCTGTCTGTAAGTTAGGTACCATGTGAAGGTATTGTTTACTGTTGAATATGGTTTTGTATATAGCAATGCTGGGTTCAGTCTGTATAGTGGTTGTACGATCTTGAAGCATTAATAGGAAGCTGTTACCAGATACCTTTTGCCAGCCTCCTCCCTCTCTCTCATGCATATGCATTATTTGTTGTTTGAGCTAGTTAACACTTTTCACTTGCTATGTCTTCATATTGAAAAGTGCAAAAATAAATTAAGAATTCAGAAAGAAAAGATTTAAAGAATTCTTGCCCAAACAAATACCGAAAGCCCAATCTTTGCTAATGTGACAGTATTAGGAATCATTACTTCTAGCACTGTTACTTTACCAAATTCTTTGTCTTTGAATTTTCAGTTTCAACTGGAGATTAGCCTTATGTGGCATGAAATTCAAAAGATAAAATTGCGACAAATCTATAGCTTCTCTTAGCACTTTTCAATGAAATCTCTCTCTCTCTCTCTCTCTCTATCTGTCTATCTATCTATCTATCTATCTATATATATATATATATATATATATATATAAAAAATATTTGAATGAATTCATTTAAAAAAATCCTTTTAAATATTTTAATGTATTACTCAATGAATTTTTTACAATATGAAATAATTAAATAGTCAGTAAAAAGTATTTTCATAATTCACATAATTTCCATATTGAGTTTCTATGCTATGCTTTTATATGTATATGAAGGAGAGAAAGAGAGAATTGATGTACAAACACCAAAAAATAAATCCATTAGAATTTAGAGTTCAGTTAATTACAGGCTGTTAAACTCCATCACATTATTCCATTGCAGTAAATTATATATTTAATGATGTTTATATTAAAGAAACAGCTGTTAAGCACAATTAAAGCATGAACTATATGTGAAATTTATGCTTTTCTGCTATGTATGTATGTATACATGTACTCTGCTCCAAGTATTTTGCTCTATTTTCTATTTTGTAACCATCTTTTTTGTAATTTGAAAATGCTGTGGGATTCTTCATCTTCTCGAATAGAAGAATCAGTCTATTGAGAAAGTAATTTCATAGATTATGGAATGGCCCCTAGTAAAGAAAGGAAGTTAAAAAATTTTTTTTATATTGTTTGCTTCTAGAATGTCTGTATTAAGCAATAACTTTAATCTGTGGTGTTATCACAACAGTGAAGGATTGCCAATGATATATTATTTAGAAGTATCTGTCTGTCAATAGTTACTAGTTAATTAATTATTCAGGCAGGTTAATTAATTTTGATGACCTTGAATTTTTTTTCTTGTTTTGTTTTTTACTCTCTTATTAATATGTAAGAAGTGTGTCAGATGGTTGAGGAGGTAGAGTACTAGAGTACTCAATGAAAGAGTCAGTCCTTTGTACCTTCTTACCAATACTAAACTATGTCTGTCGCTAAAACACTCAACTGTCACTGGTTCAGGGAGAGTACTGTGAACGTGATGAGTGATTCTTTTTTATTTAACTTCTTTAGTATAAATTGTTGAGTATTGGTGTTCTCACTTGCCTTGAAATTACTCCACATGGGGACAATGTATTCACTGCTGCTCTAGTATGTTTAAAGGGACTTACAAAAATATGAAGAAATATTTCATTTGTAATTTGCATGTTCACCTCTCTATTTCTCACTAAATAGCTTATTTGGACCCCTCTCCCACCCACTTCTTTGATCCCTTCTTTTTTAATTATCTTTCAAAGGATTCAGTGATTGATTCACATAAAAAAACAACAAAACAACAAAAATTAAATTTTTTTTTTAATTTTAAAAATATTTTTATTTTTTAATTGGCTTTATTTTTTTTTATTTTTCAGTTACTTTATATTTACAAATGGGTTGTCTTTAAATGGCCAATAGGTTGGCTGTTTTAGGTTATGTATGTATGTGTGTGCATTCTTATCTCTATCTATCTGTCTATCTATGTGTG